>NC_052023.1:5791196-6091196 GCF_015832195.1 Motacilla alba alba | reverse complement strand
TTTAATACTTGCTTGTAGAATACACTGCAGCAAAGGTGCTTCTCCTCAAAAAAACCTCTTGCAAACTGCTTCTCTTACAATGGGATACCCATAAAATAGGAATATGAAGGATGTCACTGGGAGCCATGTTTTACATCCCACTCTCCCTAGCTGGCCTCCTGAGGCTCCCTCTGAGCCTGGCTGGGGCAGAGGTGCTCCTCCAAGGAAGAGTTTGGCACAGCAGCCACGATCAGGCACATGAATCACCTTTTCAAGCACCACCCTTTCTCCACAGGGAGCCTACAGGGATTAGCCAGCAATCCCCATCAGCCAAGGGAGTGCCAGGAGCTGGGCAATGTAAGGCTCTCCGGGATCAGACTGAGGCTCTGGGAACCAAATCACAAGCAGCTACTTGAGCCTAAGGAGTAACTCTGCAAACACACTGCACTCACTTAGGCACTGGCACCAGTGAGTACATTATATTTAATTGCCAGGACACACCCTTTAACCATAAATGACCTATAACTACCTCCCACACCTATGTCCCAACTGATAGAAGCAATCCCAGAACACCAGGAATGAGCCTCCAAACAAAGTCCATTACAGGGCACTCGGTGACAATATTAAACAGATGTCAAGGCAGTAAGTGTTCATAATTTTTCCAGAAAGACATTTTTGTAATTTCCCTAATTGACACTAACACATTTCAGTTTTATTTTCACACAAAATATAAACTACTCTGAAGGATATAAGGTAGAGCACAGAGCAGACATGATCCAGTGTGGTAACTCAGCTTTCTGTGCAAGTTCCTCATGACATCCCACAATCTAATTCCCAGGACTGTCACTACATTATATTATATCAGTATCTCATTGATTCAGTTCTTGTCCCAAGACATCCAATGCTTCATTCAGGACTCCCCATGTGAGCACTGGGGATTCCCACAGCAACTTCAGGATGAACAAGGACAATGCTCAAAATCATTATCAGAAAACACCAAGACTGGTTCATATTTATTTCAGCTGTTACTGACTAAAACCCATCGACTTTCTCAAAGCAAAAGTTCTTGGATGTTATTTTTAAATCATTCTTTTAATTAGGGGTCTTGACAATGAAAGGAAAGCAGGGTCATCGTTCATTCCCATGGCCTGATCACATTGCTGCAGGTTTAGCAAGGAGGATGGATACTACTAACAGCTTTACAAAGAATTGACTAATTAAGCTGATAGACAGGGCATTTGAATGTATCCCATTAAATAATAGTAGATTTAGCTTCATTTAAAACTTGAAGAGACCAAAATGCAATTCAAAAGAGATGCTTGGTGAGAAACTGGAATTCAATTTATTAGAAATTGACACATCAAGAATATTCTTCAGCTTTGGGAAAAATTTCCTCCCACGTTCAAATTATACTTTTTTTTTTTTTTTAAAGAAATTGTTTCCATCTGACAGTTTTCCTGCCTTCTCATGAAATCACACTGTCATCTGACCCCCTGACAAATTGCACTTAACATATGGTAGGCTCATGTCAAACTGTTCTACCGTTTAGCAGCACAGCATTTGTAATCACCTATAAAATAAGCAGAGGAGCAAATATTAGCCTGAGACCTGGCAGAGGAGGCAGTGGGGAGGGTTCAGGCTTCCAGGAAGACAGTGCAAGGAGTCTCCTGCTCTCACGTCACAGGTTAGTCACATTAAACACCCGAGCGCAGATGGGACACACACTCCACCTACTGCCCAGTGAGGCTGCTGTGCTCCCCAGCACGGGGTGCCTGACACACCCCTGCCCACAAGGCTCTTCTCTCAGAACTGGGCAAAACTGCACTCAACTTCACTGCCCAAATGTGGGGCCTGTGCTAGTGAACACAAATAAGCCCACGATTTGAGTAAGGATGCAAGGGAAAGGAGCTTAAACAGTGCGAAGGGCACAGCTGGCACATCTTGGACTGGAAGGGAACAAACATGGCCTCAGGCTACTTTTTATATTTTCTTGATCTTATCCCACCTGCTATTTTGAGACTCCAGACTGCTGTTAAGTTGATCAGGATGTCCACAGTGCCTGCAAATGGCTTAGGAAGTGCTGGAGCTTTGGGCATGTCCTCATTTGCTGTTCCCCATGACATGAGTCAGAGATAAAAGAGAGTCCCCAGGGGTAAATGTGCTGGTTTTGAGGCAGGTTGGTATCATGGAGGATCACACAATGCAAATTCATATCCAGTTTTAATAAACACACGACCCACACCAAAATCAAGCTGTCCTGCAGTGCACTATAGCTCTCCCAGATAATCTGCAAACAGCTCAAGGCACTAACCGTGACTCTGCTGCACAATCTGATACTCAGAGTAAGCATTTAAAGGAAAAGACTGCAGCATCAAACCCAGGCGTATGAAAATCTCCTGGACAAGTGCAGCACAAATGAACAAACTTTCTCTCCTCCTCTGCCACTGTTTCTTTCATCCTCTAGACTCCTGCCCACTGTCTTGTTGGAAATTTTGGAAAACCACCACTGGAAAGAACTGCACATGCAATTGTAATTTTGCTTTTGGGTTTAGGCACCTGACTCACATATGTTAAATGCAGAAAGACTTTTTTAGGGTGTTAAAATAAATTTTTCAACAAATAAATTCATAGTTGATCAATGAACTTTGACTAACATGTTTAAAACGCTCCTTTGTATGGTGTGCAAACAACAGGGGTTTTGCTCAAATTTATGGTAATCCAGTCATGCTTCAGTGAGTTATTAAGGAACAGTAATAGGAGCTGACTCATCAACACAAATATCAGCCCACTCACAGCCATGCAAGAAATCCCAGGGCCAAATGAAAACTCAACTGGAGGGACAATTTCCATCTGCAGGAGTAAGACGAGCATTCACCAAAGCATTCTCAGAACTCTGCTGGTACGTGAATTGCCTTTACATTTCTAAGAGAGTATTTTCCTTTAAATGCTCTGTTGAAACTGACAGGTAGAACAATTTGATTTTTGCCTTTACTGCTGTGAAATAGCTCCTGGTCAGCTCCTGGAAATTTCTAAATTGTAATCCACACTCTGCTCCTTGCTTTTAAATAAGACATTTTATTTTCAGATATAAGATCCTTCCTGTAAACCAATAAAATTGTGATGACAGTAATCCACCTGCCACGTAAGGCTTCAGTTCTAATATAAAAAAGACACTTTTCTCCTTAAAACTTGTTTTGTAAATAGAAAGTATTATAAAAGAGTGAGTTTCCTGGTGCTCCATTACTGAACTTCCTTCCTTAAACATCTTGCTCAAACAACGTAAGTCAGACTGGTCTACAGGCAAAAAAAGCATTTACTCCTTTAGGCAGGAGAATTTAGGTGCCACACTCAAATTTCCAGTTGCTATTAAAGCAGAAAAAAAATAGATTTTTGTTTTCCCCTGTCAAGCCTCAAAAGACCAGTAACTAAAAACCTAAATATGTTGACATCCCTCTATTAGCCATTGCCTCTACCATGTTTCACAACTGTTTCAACACTGAACAATGGTCTTACAACCTTGGAAGTGCAATAATTCAGAAAAAAATATAAAGCAAAACTGAGCTGCATGAAAGCAACAGTGCCACAGTGCACATGTGTGATACCAGAGGGTTACAGCTAATGTGAGGGAGGAGAGAGAAACTCCTACCTCCGTTTTTTAATTGAAGAGCGAGGGGAATGTACCAACATTATTTAGTTCACATTTACCTTATTCCCAGAAAATCCAACAAACTCCAATAATCTCAGAATCCGTGCAGGAAACATGGACAATGTCTACAGAGAAAAATGTAAGAGTTACACAGTAACAGACTTTCTGCCTTTCAGCTACCAATGGGCTTCTACAATATTTCCAAGCACAAGAAATAATTAATAAAATTACTAAAATCATCGCTATATGTCATTTTTCAGGGTAAATGTATATACCTGCCATATTTTACATACAATTTAAACAGAACTATGTTTGATATAGGCACCTTGTGTCCCCAGGATGCCCCACACGGAAATATGTTTACACAGCACATGCTCAGTAACTCCAGTACTTCTTGGATGTTTCAGAAATGCTGGGTTCATACCACACGGTCCATATTTGTTCTTTGTCCAGGAAATCTGATATTTGGGCATGTGCCAGACTCATGCAAAGCAATGCAAGCAAAAGGAAGCTCCAGGCACTTTCTGCAGCCCATCACCCCTCACCATCTCTGGGTCAGACCCCTCCCAGGAACCATCCTGCACCATTTGCTCATCTGCTTTTTGGCCAGAACACAAGCAACAACAGCCAACAGTGGCTGGAGCAGCACCTCAAACTTTATTCATGTACCCTACCCCTTCCAACAGCCCTGCTAACAGCCTAGATCCTGCTAGTTTTCCAAGTGCCAGGTAAAGAGTAAGTGGAATTTGACAGGCAGAGGCAACTGGTGCTCCTGGGCAAGGCTTCTCTGGGCCCTCACACCACGTTGTGGGCAGCAATCTCTTTATTTCTGAAGTGTTGCTATCTGATGTGCTCAGACCAGACACTGGGATCCTGCACTGTCAGAGCACACACCTAATTTAACCACATCATCAGTGTGAACTGAGTGGAACTTCAAGTGGAACTTCTCAGGAATTCAAGTTAGAGGCATTTTCAGGAGGTAGCAGGACACTAGCTCAGGATAAGAATGTTGGTACATACCAGGTTAAATGCTCCAACTCCAAGTTTTACACCTCCCTCAAAATGAAGATGGCTCTCTCCTTTGACATAATGTGGGGACTGTATGAGACTGTCCAGCTCCCTGGAAATGCACAAGATTAAATAACATGATTAATTACAATTCAGTAAGAAAGTAACCTCATTACCCTGAACAACAGTTTAAAAAAGGCCAATTTGTCCTCTCACTCAAGTGAACAACATCTACATTTTGTTGGATTTATCAACAAATCATTTCTGTCACATTACTATCAATTAAAAACCATGGAATCCTGGAGAGGAATTCCTGTCAAACAGACACAGTCAATATCCAACCACATTTCAGACTGCAAATGTTTCAAGGATGGCTGTTGGGAGCATCACCAAACTTTGCCACTGCAAAAAGAGATGATGGAGCAGTGCATGAGACTTAAATTTAAATTAGCAAATTTGACTTGAGTTTCACTAATCCCTAGATTAAGTGCATGTTCAAAAGATTTTTTTTTTAATATAGGAAAAGACAATTATAATAAATATTCTAAAATGGGCAGATGCATCAGAAATTACTTTCACTCATTTCTCTAACTTTCATAGGTGTCAGCTTTGTAGTATCCCTTTATTTCCCACATAATCCGGCTCAGTTTGAAATCAATTTGCCTCCAAGCTTTCTATAGCTATGTGGTTTTTACACTACTGTTTTAGTTTATTTTGTTAATTATTAGGAGAGGAAAAACATTGTTTTAGTGGAATCATGTATTTGTGTTCAGGCTGTCACATGTTTTTGATTGGTTTTTGCCAACAGACTCAGCCCTATTCCTTGTAAGTGTAGTCTTCTGGACCTGCATTTAGAGCCACCTTCAACCCACACAAATGTGGACACTGCCATCTCTCTCCCTTCCAGTGGACTTCTGGAGAAGCTTGACTTGATGCTGTTTTGTGTCTGTTGGACACAAGACATTTTGTGCCCACTCTGAATCAAAATTTATAATTCTAAAATAAAGAAAATACTATGCATATTTAGCCTTCACTTTTTACTGTGATTCAGCTACTGGTATTAAATGCTCTAAAAAGCTGCAGCTGGTACTATAAAGAAATGCCATTTCATTATGCCTAAAGCCTACAAGACCTGTAAATTCTGCTATGCTGACACAATGAACAGTACATCATTTAGAACAATTATTTTTTGGACAGAATTCCAAGGATATAGTACTTGAAGTAGGAAAACCTTGGGAGTTAATAGAGCTAGGGTCCACTGTCCACTGTCCACTGCACAATCCAAATCAACCATGATGTTAATGTCCTTCGTTATGCAAAGGAAAAATCTGTTTGGGCTGAGAAAATCTGTAGACGTGAGGCCCATAATAAAGACTCAGTAAATACAACAGTAATGAGTTTGTGAATTGGATAATTTCACCAGCAGCACTTTTTACTGATAGGGTGCACTAAATGACATCATCCCTCTGACTCACCTGTAGGTTTGGTAACTGTTTCGGACTTTGATGCCTCCTTTTATGAAGCTGACCATATTCTCATCCTGTTGGAATGGAAACACATTAGCAATATGAATTTGTAAGCATTATAGAGGGTTTTTGTCTTCTGAAGATTAATACGTACCTGGAACATAACCAGCATGACACAGACAATATAAGCCTCTAAGACATAATACATGGATTTAGGATTTCCTTTCCATATTAAAATATTTTTTACTCTGCTTAGACACAGGCATTTTATTTTAATGCTTTCTGTGATCAGTTTAGCCCTTGTCACCTTTGAACCAGCTGAATTTGCATTAATGAACACAGGGACTCAGCTAATAGATGCCACCTAAGATACATGCATTTGTGGCTCTCTCAAAAAATAGCTTTCTCTCAGTGTAGTTAGGATCTATCTGGTGCTGAGCCAGCAAATGTCCACAAGTAAACTGCCTGTCCTCAAGAGTCTGCAGAATACAGTTTCACATCCTAAGAGTGAAGCAGGGTCAGTAAAATTATGCAGGATATGCTCTTTCTGGTTTGAATATTCATATATATATATGAGACCCATACTAGGAAGATAACATGTTGCATGATAAGCTGTAACAAACTGATAAATTATAGAAAAGTATCTGGGGGACCATTAGTTAGAGAGTCTTTAGTTTCATAACTTTTTGGAGGCACTTTCTTGCCTCACTTACATAATCAATCAGTCATTCTGGTTTGTTTTGATGTCTGCTGTTACTTTAACTCTGAGAGTCTACATGTGTTTTAACAGAATATACCATCACAGAAAAATCATAAGAGGGCATTGTGGAGAAAATAGCATGGTTTAGATGAATTAATGAGTACAGCATATTGGGGGGTGCAACACACCCAGCCATGTGTAAAGGTTAAATTTTCCTTTGACTGGAAAGTGGAACAAAGAAGGAAGATGGTTTTAAAATGTTTACACTCAGAATGATACCACCAACAGGGATAGCCAATGTGAGAATTTTTCAGCCCTTGAAAAATGCTGAGACTACATTTTATGTGTTTTCAACTGGATTTGGTAATTTTTACTGAGCATCAAAACGAACCCACTTAAGTAGCTGTTGGAACCAAGTGCGTCTGTTAAATTTTTCAAACTGGTTCATGTGTTCATGAAAAATTAAATGCAGAAGAGAACAGGAAGCAAAGAGACCTTTGCAAAAGAGGACAAGAAATTGGTTTTGTACTCTTAAAATCTCATGTTTCTTTAAACATTTTCATAAACAGATATCTGTGAAAAAAGTGCTTAAAATGAAGAGACACTGCTTTAAAATGCTCCTTTTCTATAAACATAACAGAGAAGTTCTCAAAAGTCTTCCTTCCATAGTTTCAGATCTCACCCAAACTGGCTACTCATCCCAAAGGAAAATGGAAACAGATAGCTACACCTTGGTCATTTCAAAGTCCATCAGCAGCACTCTAGAAACTACTAGAAACTCCTCTGATTATGGGTGTTGCTATGAAGCAATAGTTTCTAGCAGAGGGACTTAGCAGATGGCTGAAAAAGGTTACACGGTTCATAAACTGTAAGCAACATAAATCAGAGCCCACCTGGCAACTCCCAAACACTATAAAACCACCACCTGCATTCCATTTCCTATCAGCACCCTTGAGCCAAGAAGCAGCAGCCTTTTTCTGACTGTGGCTTTTATTATGATAGATGAAGAGGCCCACTTTCATACAGCAAGTACAGCCAAATCAAGAAGAAAAATCAGTTATTTCAACTGTGACTAACAATTAAAATTGCATGCTGGAGCCCTAGCAAGTACTGCTAATGTTGCTCCATCAAACAAATCAAGCTTCATTAGGACAGACAGATAAAATCCAAAGAAGAGGGAGAGCTCCCCTTTGTTAAAGACAGACAGCACTGTTAAGGAGAAAGCATGTGTGGAGCCTAATAGCTATGCAGAACATAATTGCTGTTCAAGAACAAACCAGTGAGAAAGCAGTCTTGGAAGAGCAAACACCAGCCAGACTCAAACAAAAGTCTTCCTTGTATTCCAGCACAGCTTCAATGGCCATCTCATATTTTACTTTTTTTTTTTTCTTTTTTTAATCTGATATCCCAGCACACCATTTGAAAATTGGTGCTTGCTGCAGTTACATTTCACACATCCAAAAGGGAGTGGGGAAAGGTGTCATAGGGCACTCAGCACCATGCGTCTTGAGATAAGTATTTTCAGTAATCATGAGGGAAAACTAAACATTCTAATATCCCATCAGATAGCGCAGATAAAATCCAGACTTGATCCAGATGAAAGATCCATTAGGTCAAACTATAGTCTTCTATCAGTCCATTTAGGAAAATAAACCTGTATGATAATTTTCCCCCCAACAGCCATGCAGGAATCCATACCTGGAGGAATGTGAGTGCTGCTCTCTGAAGTAAACATTCAGCATAACAAATTTCTGCATGGATTTCCTCTGATGTCACACAGAGAGAAGAAAACAAATCAATCAGTCAGAAAGTAATTAAAAAACACTTAGCCCATTAATGTATGAATAAGATCACAGAGCTCAAACTGAGAAAAATATTTTCCAAATTTGCTGTAGTGTTTCAGTTCTAGACTACTGATTTAACTCCAAACAGAAGTGACATGCACTTACAGAAACTTTGCAGAAAATTTTCTGGTGCTTCCTATAAATTCCTATAAATTCCTGGATCTAGAACCTTTACAGGCTTTACTTTGCAGAAATTTTTCTGGTGCTTCCTATAAATTCCTGGATCTAGAACCTTTACAGGCCTTTCAATACTTCTTTCTAGATATTTCTTTACCCAGCAATTTTTGGGAGTGCTGAGTCAGAAAGCAACAAGATCAATGATTTTGGATTGGTTACACAGCAATGGCCAAAAATTTGGTACAGCAAATCCAGATTAGGGATTTTGTCAGTGAATTCACAATTTGCAAGTACACACAGAGTGAACAGTTCTACAGGATTCAAGTTGCATAAATAAAAATGGAAAACATTACCCATGTGAAAGATGTTACCTTCAGTGAAGTGTTCAAGGCTTTGCCTATGCACAAGGTTGTTGATAGAATCAGCTACAGTAGATTTCTTCCTAAATCTGCAAAAAGTCAGTTTGGTCATTCTGAAGAAGGAGCATCAACAACAGAGAACCGTGTCTTTCAGCCAGCCACCCCCACAGTCTCTAACATGCCTCCAGTGCTCACCAGCCCCCTGCTATCTCACTACACACACGAACTTCAGCACAGTCCACAGAGAACCTAGCCAATGTGGTCCTCTGGGATCTGTCTCTTACCCTTTGTACACAGAAATCTGTCTTGATGAAGGAGAGGGATAAGGGGGTGTTTTGATTTATTTTTTGTGTGTATGGGTGAATGTGGGTGCAAAAGTGGGAGTACAGTTGACTCAGACAGACAACTGCAGTACAACCATCACCCATGGGAACATTCTGCAGTGCTTGAACGTTGTACACAACTTCCAGACACTGCAGAGCCAGGACTACAGGTAGGACAAATTCTAATTGACAAGAACAATCAGATATTGTGGTAAACTGAAGTTTTGAAGACAGACTGCTGAACATGCTCATTTATGTGCTGTGATCCTCCTCTGAGCAGGAGGCTGGACTAGATGACCTCCTGATGCCCTTCCAACCTCAGTTTTCCTGTTATTTTTGTAAGATTACATTTCCTTTTGTATCCAGTAGTCTTTCAAAACTTTCCCAAGAAGGAACTATTTACTGATGGAATTGCTCCAGTCTTACCTTTGACAGGTGGCTTGAGCTTCCTTCATTGTGTTCCCTGCATTCAGTATGTCCTGAGGATCAAATGTCATCATAGCTTGCATCTCCAGTATGGTGGCATAGGTCAGGGCATGGTACATGCTGTCTTTAGTTCTGCAAGAAAACACAAGGTGTGAAGCACAGCTGATTTAATTGTATTATTGCTTTTAAAAAGCAGATACAAATCCAATTCTAGAAATACATCAGCCTCGTGGGAACAAGGTCTAAACGAGCTAGAAATCAAACACAAAGGACACACAAAATAATCAAGAAACAGGAATAGATTGAGATTTGTACAAGAAATCATGCCTACAGTTCTACATACGCTGCTAAAATGTATCAACTCTGAGCTGAGGATAGATATTTAACAAACATAAAGCACAGGAATTAACCACATGGCTTGCCATTCAGAAAAAAAAAAAGAATCATGGTCGGGCTTATTTTGGTGGGTTTTTTTAATCTAATGAATGCTCCAACATATGACACAAATCCAGCTGATATTCTTCTAATTTGGGACAGTTACTCAGTACAGGCTCAAGGAGAGAAGTAATACAAAACTATAACTATGGCCAAAATAGAATCTCCTTGAAACAGATCTTCTCACCAGAAGCATTAGAGTCTGTATAAAAAACTACAGCTTTTTTTTCTCCTCTCCCCTTCTGCCAACCCTCCACCTCAATCTGTTCAACTTAAATAATATTCTGTTGGGTTTCAGACAGTGCCACGTTGGCAGAAAGTAAAAAACTTTGGCATTAGTGCAAGGAAAACAATTAAATCCTATGGGCAGCCATTGCTGGCACCTTTCCTCTGACAGGAAAGAGGGTTTATATATTGCACACATTTAGAGCATTCACCTGTGTCTGGTGCAATTCTCTGCAAGTGAATCAAAATATCTTCAGGCACAGAGGTCTAATAAGGACGACTTGAGAAATATGTTGAAGGGCAAGCTCAGATAAATTCCTGACACAAAAACTCTCTGTAGACCTTGCTAATCCACCCTGACAAATAGCACAACTTAAGACAAATATGGTAAAGGAGTAACAATTGCTATTTCAATTGTTTACACGCTGGAACAGATCAGATAGCTCTGTATGGCAGGCAATATTCAAAAATACTTGCAGTCAAACAAGGATATCCTTTCAAAATCTCCACCCTCAGCACACCTGTTCTCAATGTGTTTACTTCAGGTGCTTCTCCATTTTCTTTTTCTTTCAAGGAGAAAGTGGGGTGCCAACAATGTGCTTTTGACAAAGATAGGGCTGCATTAAGAGGAGTGTTGCTGCCAGCAGGATGAGAGAGGGGCTCCTTCCCCTCTGCACAACACTGGTGAGGCCCCACCTGGAATGCTGTGCCCAGCTCTGGGCTCCTCAGTGCATGGACACACTCAGGAGCAGGGTGGTGAGGATGATTAAGGGACTGGAACATCTCTCCTATGAGGAAAGGCCAAGAGAGCTGGGACTGTTCTGGCTGGAGAAAGCTCAGGGGGCTCTCATAATATATAGAAATACCTGAGGGGAAGAAGCAAAGAGGACAGAGCCAGGCTCTTTTCACTGGTGCCCAGGGTCAGGATCAGAGGCAGTGGGCACAACATGAAGCCCAGGAGACTCTGGCTGAACATCAGGAAACACTTTTTTTACCATCAGGGTGACCATGCAGTGGCACAAATCATCCAGAGAAGTTGTAGAGTCTGTATCCTTGGAGACATTCAAAATGGCCCTCCTTGAGTACATGACTTTCTGAGGTGCCTTCCAACCTCATCTGTTCTTATTCTGTAGGGTTTTTTTAAGGAAAAAAGCGAGACTTTAAAGACACCTCAGTTGATGCAATTTCTCACCCCAGAAATACACTTGCCTCCCTAAGTTTTGGAATCTGGACTGGATTGAAAGAAAATTTAATGGATAATTTCAGATAATCCTAGATTAATCGATAATCTAATAATTCACTGTGGTGACTTGGGCCTGGTGCTTCTCAACCCTCACACTGATGACAAAGGGCTGCTTTTTCCAACACACAGGGCACAGAGCAGGATGGCTGCACTGAAGGAATTTGCAGTGCACATCTTTAAACTTCACTGCAGTCTGTGCTCTGTGGTTGTCCTTAATTCCTACTTGCCCTCACCATCTAAACCAATCTAGCAGAAAAGCTGTTTTGGGAAATATCCTGGTGCCATAAGTGCTATAAGCCCCAGACCGTGCCACCATCCATTTCATTTGCAAGCTAAGAAGAACAGCTAGATAATGGAGAAATTACTTTAAAATCCAGTGGAGTTAGGACAGCTCTTTCTTGGCCTCGTAAATCATGATTTTCAGTAGACTGATAATGTAAAGTAGAAAAAAATGGACACACTAAAATGCCAGCCTGATGAAGTGTTTCTGTTCATTAGATTATTCATCAGCCTCACTGGGCACAGAAAAACACACTTCATCTTGCATTTACTAAACTAAAACCCTTCCAGAGGCTCAAATTCAAAGCACAGGGAAGTGACTGAAATAGTACCCTTTCAAAATTACAGAAATTTGCTTTCTAAAGCAAAGCAGATAAATATTAAATTCACTGCACTAAGAGGAAAATTGGTACTTTTCACATACATGTGGTGAAGAGGGATTTCCCTCTCCAGTAATTTGTTTCTGAAACCAAACCACCCCTTTCCTAATCAATGGTTCCATCTATTTTATTTCTCATATTTAAAGGAGATAATAATTAATGTCTGTCATTAGCAAACTGGTATTTAGCAACATTCAAATTTGTTCTTTTTATTTCAGGGGTGGAGATGCTGGCAAAAATGCAACTTATCTATGCTATTTCTATTAACCATTCAATTAAAGTTGCCAGCTACATCCTGGCATATTCCCCGGAGTTTAAAGGCAGAAATGGATGGATATGGAATGAAACTTGTTATCTTTTTACTTTTCTTCTTTGATTCCTCAGCAGCAATTTCCTCAGGACATTGTTGGAGTTAACAAGCCTGTATGACATGAATGCAACTAATATTGTGATTAATGACTTATCCCAGTAGTTGGTATCACATGACTGAATAAGAGGATTATAAGTAATATCTCTAGGCAGTTATGGAGTTCTGCCACATGCCTCTTCTCCAACTATGGTGCAATCATTGCCATCTTGCAGCACTGCCCTTTCTTGGAGCTGCTGGAGAACACTTTTATTCCTGCTCTAAAACAAGTGTTAAAGTGAGAACAGTCACAGCTTTCCAGCTGAAGTATGAAAATCAAACATCTTGGCATGGTTTGACCTCAGAATTAACCCAGGACTAGTAATCTTTTGTGAAAAGTAGCACTCAAATTTTTTTTCTGTAGATTCTTTAAAGTAATCCAGCAGACAGGACATGCATTCCTAAGTTACAGAAACCTCAGATTCAAATCCATAATGTTGATTTAGTATCAAGATGCTTCCAACACTTAAAACAAATCCAACAGCACAGAGTGAGAAAGACTCTCCACAGATCAGTCAACAGGCTCTTCATCCAGGAGGACTCAAGAGTGAGAGATCAATGCCCAAATCAAACCTGCATCAGGAGAACGTGGTCACAAGGGGCCAGAAGGCTTTCCTCATCTTTGATCCCAGGTTCCACCCAATGTCTGAACAGCCCACTACACTCATGGCATAGGTTTTCACAGAAATGCTCACACTTGATGAACCAACACTTTCTGATAAAAGCCCTTTTCCTGCAAGACTCCCAAGTAGCAATAAGTTAACAACCAGCAACAACCTCTCCAGTCAGCCACCACCACAGCTCCCTTGCTAGCACAAACCACCAGGATGGCCCAAGACAAAAGGCTGTGCTTCAACAAGAGAATCTCTGAGCCTTTTTAACCAAAGCCATTTCCCAAAGTTCAGAATCTGCTGAGTTCTTCCAGCAAAGAGGTGAAACCAACAATTTAGCTAGGTTTTGGTTGCAATTAATTTATTTACAAAGACTATAAAAGTTGTGTTCTTCCACACCTCAAGCATAAAAAGATAAACCTCCTAGAAATAACAACCTTGCTCTTTCATGACATTCCTTACAATAAATAGCTAACCCAACCTTTGAGCAACATAATTATCCAAGCACTGTCTAGAGCTTCACTCTACCTCAGTATGCTTCCCCCTGTTCTTTCACCACTCTCCATTTGACACTCACACCTGATCTTTGGGAGATCAGCTCCCAGAGAAAGCTTTCAAAGCACAGTCATTCTAGAATTAATATTCCACAAAACAACACCAAGTTTTTTTTTTTGAGTCTATTTTCAGAATAAAGTCAACTGCCTGGAACAAATCACTGTCTTATTATTCCTTTAATATTGCAAGCAGCAACACATGTGGTGTGCCTCATCCAACGGTCCAGATAATTCTGTCAGGAATTGATCTTATTTACCACTCTCCCAATGGATCTGATATAATCAAACCATCAGGTGATTATGCCATGTTTTCCTTCAGGATAATTATTAAAATATTAAGCATTTGTCTTGGGAAGGGAAGGGGACATCTCACCAGAATCAACCCTTAATTTATTACTGTCTGTTTGCAATTACATGAGGGCTAAAATCCAGTCAACATTTAATGGATTTACTGCATGTCTCAGGGCTGAGAAGGAAGATGAGATTTTTTTCCCCTGCTCCAGTGATTGGACAGTTGCAGCGTTATGCATGCTAACAGTTAACACATTACATATTGAAAATCACTGCTGTGCTTGGTGACTGAACTTTGGGAATTTCTTAAGAGTTCTTAGATGCAGTGTGAGTACTCCATATAAAAGATTAATTCAATTAAACTTCCTGCAGAAAGCACAACATAATCAGAACCCACTATTGTACAATGATTGTTAATAATAATGAAAACTGACTCTAAAAGCTAAAAGGTAGTTCAGGAAACAAGAAAAGTTACATAACATGAGGCAAAAACACCAGATGTATTTTTTCTATGAAACAAGATCTCTTCTTTGTAATGGATTTGTTTTTCTTTGTGATGGATTTGCTTTCCTAACAGGAAAAAAAGAGCTTTACCTCAACACAAGTCTAGACACCATCCTCAGATATTTATTTTTAAGCTGCTAGGAAAGCTCTTCTCATTTTAAGCCTCATACATTGTGCCAAATCTGCTGTCAGTTTCACATGGTACAAATTAGTTGAAAATACACTTCTTGTGGAAGTCAAATGTGAGTAATTTAGTGAATCTGCATTAACATAATACAGAACAGAGTATCTCCTACACCAGAAGTGTTTGAGCCACAAAAATCTAAGATATTAAATTTTCCACAAGCATCTAAAAACTGAGAAGCATTTCTCTAAACATTGATAGTATGTTTATGGACTGTGAAAACTAATTTCAAGTCTCAGCACACCAAAAGGGAACAGTGAGGAGCTGGTGGCTCTGAAAGAAAATACTCAGGACTACCACATGTGCCCACTCTACAACTCTTCTCATTCCTAAAGAGATGAAGTGTGTCCATAATGGATTTCATCTGTGGGGAAATTCAGCATCCTGTTTCTTCATTGCACTCACAAAGATCATAAGTCTCTATTTCCCTCACTGCCAAAGGCAACAGGAACAAGGGCCTCCTCATAACAAGAGGCTAAAATGAAAAATTATTTTCAAAATGGTTCTGCAGTGTGGAATAGAGTCAGGTACAAAAAGAGAATCAGCTCATGAAATATGTTCTGCAGAGCCCAACAAAAGCTGAATGAAAACCATATGCAACAGAAGAAAAATGGATTTACAGAAAAAAAACAAACCATAGCCTCACTAGCTTTTGCAGTGTTTTGGAAACCTGCTGCAATAAAATATCTCCTTATTTCATGCTAAGCACTGAGTGAGCCTTCCCAGATGGGCACAGGGGCTTTACTGTCAGGATTTAATGAAAATACAGTTATTCTTCTTACCATTTTTATTATATCTTCTGATGATATATAAACGCTAAACAACTTTGCTGTGAATAAACCCAGCATTATTCATACAGCTGATGCTACAATTTATCATTAATGTCTTTCCCAGAGTGTACTTACACGGCTAAACTACAGATTCTGGCATCAAATATGAGGCTGATACCTCAGCAAAGGAGATATGTAGCATTCATTGTAGTTACCCCTGGTGTATATCAAATACACACTATGAATTTTACTTGTTTCATATTCCAGTGTCCTGAAATAAGGCATGAAGCAATTTGCTGGTGGCTCAAAAATAAATGGAGCAAATTGGGTGGGTGGGGGAGAAATTTACATTAACCACAGACTTCAACAAGCCAAGAACACAGGTAACTTCAGGACAGGGTATGACAGATCACAGACATTGTAAAGACACAACAATTTTTAGGAACTATTTCATGACCTCATTGCTTGCATTTGGGCCACTCATTACAAGTTGGGCTGCAACATAATTAGGAAACAGCACTGAGTTGCAAAATAAGATGTGAGAAAGTTTCTGCAAATGGTTACAACAACAAAGAAAAAATAGAAACATACCTAATGTTCCTCAAACCTTCAAGAGATGGTCAGTTGCTCATTTAGAGACATAACTATAATTATTCAGATTCTTACAGTGTGCAGAAAAATATGGGAAAGAAGAAAAAAATAAAATGTGACAGAAGATGGTTTTTACTCTTCCAGGAAGAAGAATCTCACATGCTGCATTACAGCTGAGGACATCAACTTTAGAAGACAGATAAGTGCTTTACAGATGTGTGAGTAAATAACAAGATTTTATTTACTCACACAAGTGTAAAGCACTTTTCAGTCTTCCCCAAAACTTAACACATTAACTTACCCCTCCCTTCTGAACTGAAACCATACAGACTTATCAACTATTAAGAGAGAACCAGCTGTCTGGTCAAAATCTCCTGAGAGATGTTGAAGCAAAGAAAAATAAACAGAGAAAAAGTAGGAAGTCTTATCAACTTACTTTGCTTGTAGAGAAGCCAAAGCATCCGAGAACTTGTTGTTAAGAAATAAATCCAGAGCTGCCATACATTCACGCAGTGCCACGTTGAGGTCTGACGTAGATGACCTGCCAGGAGAGATAATAAGCTCAGCACATCTGTTCTCCTTCTACCAGTGCATTATTGCTGCACTTGGACCCCCTTCCTCACTTCCAGATTAATTCCCTTGCATAACCTGCTATTTTATCTTTAGTGATTGCAAAAAGTGAAAGTGACTCCTATTATGTTTGTGGATTTCGGGTTTCGGGGTTTTTTTAAACTATGCTTTCACCAAGTAACATGTGAAAATCAACTGAATTGTTTCATTTTCTGAAAAAAAACAAAACGAACTGCACATACTTTATGGTAAGAACCTGGACATGCTGAATTTGCCATGTGGGAGCACAGCATTTTGATGAGCTCAGGTACCAGGAACACAGAAGCACTGGGTGACAATGCACATCTCACTGTAAGGCTGCCAGACTCCAGCTGGTGACATCATGATCATGTTATCACTTTAAGGAAAAGACATTGTCAATCTGCATCAGAACATTACACCAACTGCTGCTGGAACATCTGCCTTCATTCAGCTCGTGTTCAGAGTGGTGCCTGAGCAACAAACCACTACAAACTCACAGGTGGGTTAAAATTTCCCTTTGTGCATATTTGTGGGCACATCACTGTCTCTAAGAAGTGCCACTGCACTCAAAATAAACTACTGTGGTATCTCAAAGTCAGAAGACTCTCAGTGACTTACTCTGGCTGTACTTTTCTCCTTTACAACATTCAGATGTCAGCCTGACCTGTCACAAGGCTTCTCAGCTGGTCTTTAGGGTTACTGGCAACAGGATAACAGAGACCAGCTGAGTTAGTTTGGCCCAAGTTCATCACCACCAGAACTGCTGGACAAAAAAAAAAAAAATCCCCAAAAGAAACAATAAAGCCTTGCACTAATGAAGTTAAGGTCACCTAGCCAGTGTTAGGACAGTTGAAACATCTGCATCTAATGATCAAAGGGCTACACTGCACTAATATATTGTATACAAGCATGTACAAAACATCCTCCAACAAAATACAAACAAATCCTCACCATGTTCCTGATTCTGAACAGCTCTAACAAATGTGATCTATCTTGTGACTTAGAAACTGTGTTAGTTCCTTAAAAAGTAGCACAACACAGAATGCTGAAAGGAAAACCAGAAAGCAAAGTCCTGATAACATCTCAAGGAAAAGGCAGGGGAGCACAGCACAAGCAGATAGCATCAGTAATAACCACCCACCGCAGCAGTGGTTTGGTTTTGGTTTCACAAATAATGACTGCAAAGCAATAAAGAGTATAATTATATATACAAAAAGCAGGACTTTAAATTTGAGAGAAACACTATGTGATGCTGTTCCTAGTGGCTTTGCCATCACAACTTCAGCTACACTGCAAATCCTTTTGCACCCAAGACACTCGGCGAGTGCTTTGCAAGCATTGATTAACCAAGTTCTGGCATCCGCCTCATACAAAATGCAATATCATGTCTGCCTATTCTGAGCTATTCTGAGCCCTGCTTAATAATTAAAACTTGGTCAATTACTGCTTATTGTATTAAAACTCCTGCCTTCCTGGTTTTAAATCTGTGTCCGTGAACCAAGTAATACATTTAACAGTAAAGCACATCTTCACCTGTTTTAAAATATTTAGACTTACTAGCATTTTACCTGGGTTTCGTTTCTTGTCATGCAGCAGAATTACTCCATGCAATACAAATAAACCTTTTCAAAATGCTCCTTTGAAACAGAAAGATGACAAAGAATAAACCCACTGCTGAAGCTCAAAGCAGAAATAAGATACTATAATTACTTGGCATCTTTTCTGGAATAACAATACACACTGCTACCCACAGCAGCAGCACAAGCAGCACATTTCCCTCATACTCCAAGGAAACCTGCCACAGGATGCAGCTCCCAAGTCAAGGGCTTAAGACCTGGGTAAAATACACACCTCACATAAATGCTACAAACCATCGCTTATCACTGTTAACAATAGGGCAGAAACACTTTAAACTCGAGGGTGCTCAGCATTTTAGCAAACTGATTAGTCATGCTTCAGTGGGCGGCAGATTCCCTCCTGCTTCCAACAGCGGGATCAGAGCTGCCTCTCAGCCAAACGCAAAATGCCGTGTGCTGCTACTCACCTCTCTGCCGAGTGTCCTGCGTGTTCTGACATAGTCATTGTAAGCCCACTGAGCTTTTAGGCTCGAACACCAGCAGCGCTCGGCGCTCCGGAGCCAGCTGCGAGTGACAGCCCGGCTGGGAGCGCAGGGCAGCGCCTGCCGGCGGCACCGCACTCTGCGACTGGGCACTGCCACGGGAACAGGAGCATCGCTAACCCAGCGGCCACATCCTACACAGCAGCCATTCGGGAGCCAGCCCGTGCCACACCGGGCTCATGTGCCACGGCATCCAAATGCAGCTGGATACCTCTAATGTAGGAGGGGCTGGCGGCTGCCAGCCTCTGATCTACAGACCTGGCTGGAACGAGCAGCGGCATCAGCCACCTTTCCTCCTGTCCAGACCAGGCAGAAGCCAAATACCCTTGTAATTACAGACCTGAAGCAACAAGAATTACTGCATGTGGCAGTGGCCCACATCAGAAAGCTGCGAACCAGAACGGAGAGCCAAACGAGAGCAGCTGACAGGCGGCACTCGGGCAGTAATTGCTGCAAATGCGAGAACCACGCAGGCAGAGACACAAGCAATTGCTCCTTCCCAGCAAGGATTCTCCACAAAACAGGCTCCAATCCAGCAGCCAAACTGCTGCTTCTTGTTAGTTCCTGTACCTTTGGGAGGAACTGAGACTTTACACGCTCTTTGTAACAATCTCTCTTTAATGCCACGGAAGATGAGGCGAGCTGGCACTAACAATTTAATCAGTGGAGTGAGAGCATCTGGCTGATTTTGCCCAAAATGCAACAGTGAATTCCCCTGAACTGCTTTGCTGGCACATCAGCTGTACCAGCCCTGTACACAACTACAAGCAGCATTACCAGTCCTTCCACTCATTACGAGAGCTGGACTGTGGAAGTTGATCAACCATGATCTACTTACATAAATTAGTTTCTCCAAGAGCATCTAATGGCAGAAATTATCTGTTTGCTAGATTACCCAAAGCAGTACCAATAATGAAGACATACACTGCAGAAGGAAGACCCAAAAATGATAAACTAGCAAAGGACAATTCCAGGAAGATACTCTGAATCCATTAACATACCTGATTAAATCTCTTGCTGGTTTTATGGCATCCTGTACAGAAAAGCCTGTGCTGCATTTGGTACAAAAATTACTGTAATAGATCCACAGGCTGCCCCAATAATGACTCCATTACATGTTCCTAACAGCATTGTGTACCTGGGCCACAGTAGGAGATAAAAGACATTACTGGTTTGTTTGGTTTTTTTTCCCCTAGTTGGGAATAGCTGCTGGTTACAACTTAAAATTAAATGTCTGGTTCCATGGCAGGATCATGGGCTACTCTGAAAAGGTTTTTCATCATTATCACTAGCTGTTTGTACAATTTCTAATTAATACTGTATTCTCCAAATAGTCCTTAAAGCCCTGTATAGTGAAGGCTCTGGCTGTCTCTGCCAAGTTCTTCAAGACTTGATTTGGCAGGTTTTTATTTGAATATCACTTCTCTAGAAACAACCTTCAGTATGCAACCTCTCCCTCCCCACATATATGTATGTTTTCTTTTAACTAAAGAAAACAAATGTAAAAAGCTCAGGTCTGAAATATTTCCACATTTAGGCCATTTCCCGGCTGGTTTTACAAGGTTCTTTCCTTTCTTGCTTTTGGGCAGCAGGTTTTGCAAGGACAGTCATATGGTTCTTCTTGTGGTTTAGTTATTCATGAAATCGTTGTTCTCTGCCCCAGGGACCAGGAGTGGGGTTACTTCACAAATCACAACCACAGCATATCCTGGGAGTTGCAGCAAGAACTGCTCTCCTTACTCCACTGCATCCCCATTGTCTGCAGCTGGAAACACAGTTCCTTGGAATATCCCAGGCAATGCCCTTTTTACTTAAGCACCAGATCCCTTCTATGTCAACAGCAGTATCAAACAAAATAATTAAGCAGAAATAAGCAAAACTAAAATCTGGAACACTACTGAACAGTAAAGCATCTTCCAAAAAAAAAAAACAAAACAAAAAAATTTCCATAGTCAAAAGGAAAGACACACACGATTTTTGAGCATGGGAGTTCCCACATTCATATATAATTTTATTTCACTGTGTGCATGATGTTCACTGGTTTCTTACTACAAGTTTGCAGTGCATAGGCTTTGTGATTTGCCACTGGGTTTTACAGATTTCTTCAATAAAAAAAAGCATCCTTAACCTTATTCTGTGAAAAATGCTAAAATACTCAACCTCAGTAATTATCAGAACTTTGCAAAAAAAGGCAAGTCTGAGGTTTGTGCCTTTGTAGTAAGGCTTTTAATAGTAATTCAAGAGCTCCTTCAGTACTGTGAAACATTAAAAGCAATTTAAATCAGTCATATCCTAAAATATGGATGCGTTTCTCTGCCAAATCTACCTTATCTGCATAAGTCAGCTGCGGTTGCGTGCATGGGTAACTTCATTTGGAGGAGGAGAATAAACTACAAAGAATCAAACACCATTTAAGCTTCACCAGTGCTAACACTTCAACCACTCACAGATGTGAGGAGCCTCCCAAAGCACATTTCAAAGGCCTCGCAGTCACACTCCCATCACCTGAGCTGGGGCCAAAGCCCCTTCACAGCTGCACATCCCACACTCGCAGTGAGACAGGCTCGACCTCGAGTTTCCCATAACAGAGCCTCAGATGTCCCAGTCCTTAAAATTATTTCATCTTGGTGCAATAACAAAATAACAGCTTGAGCCGGTGCCTCCGAGGAGGGACTCCGAACAAAGGAACTCCCAGGCTTTTATCCCCTCCCAGGCTAAACAGGGAAAAGTCTGGGGGTCTTCAGCCCCTGCTGTGTCCCCAAGTGTTCCTCCCTGCGCCCTTTGTCGTGCAAAGGCTCAGCAGTTCACATCCCATGGTACCATCACCAGGATGTGGTGATGACACCACACCAGGATGTCTGTCCTGACACCAGGATGTCCTTCCCACTGCCTGTTTTCAAAAAGATATAGAAACATGGAAATTCTTGCCATGACACCATTTTCTGTTCTCCTAATGCTGGATAATCACAGGGACATTAGGAGATAGCGGGGTACACCTGTTACTTCCTTTAGCCTTTTCCAGTTTTCCACGTCATTCCTAAATCCACTACTATTTTTCTAAATAGTTATTTATTATAGTTATTATAATTATACATCAATACTTTGAGAAACACTGCACTACAAGTTGCCAGCCTGAAAAAAACTCAACATTCAAAGAGAACAAAAAGCACAACACTTGGGAAGAATTCTTTTCTTCTGCAAGCATTTCCAAACCCACATGAGATCAGAAATAATCTTGGATGAAAAGAATAAATAAGCAGTTCTCACAATAATGTGTTACTATTCAGTTTTCAGACAATACAGAAATATCTTCATAATTCAAAAGCAAATAAGTTAATGCAAGAAAATTAATTCTCCCATATCCTTTCCTGTTCTATGTGCCAAGCTGTTAATACGTCAGCATTTATCTTTCTGTGTTCTTGAACACTTTTCTGGCCCATGTCTAAGACTCCTCAGTGCTGCAGAAATGCCATTATTTCAACAACAAAGCAACTGGAAAGGTTTCAATATTCATGTTCTCCAAATATTCTGCATAGAGACACAACAGTGATACAACTCTGGAATTCATAGTTATTTCAAGTTGTACATGGAGTATGACACCATTTATTTTTGAGGTTAATTCAGCTCTCAAACCACTGAGTTATTGATGCCTCAGCAATGTCAAAGGTCTTTTAAAAAGCTCTTCCATTCCAGCAAAAGCTCACAAATCAAAGGGTTGTGGCAAAGCAGTCCAGTGAGCAGCACAAAGACCAGGGAATTGGCAGGGAATTGTGTTCTGCCCTTGGTCCCACCGTGTTTAACTTGGACCAAACAGGATCTAGTTTGCATTAGGCTCACAGTTCTCATCCTGTATTTGAATGGGCAAACAGTGCAATAAATTCATTAAGATAGGTTTGTTCAGACAAATAAAATGTAATGGTGTCATTTCTACTGCTCCCTTTCCTTGTGCTGCCATGACTGCTCAGAGGGTGAAATGCGCTGCTGTGGGTGAGCACTCCCAGTCAGCAGAACTGCCTGCATCAGACAGAATGAAAATACATAAAAAGACACACAACCCAGTCTGGCATATTACAAAAATAAGCCCAAGCATCCTGCAACAGCACTGATCTATTGGAATGTACAGAGAAAAAGTTGCCTCACACAGGATCAACACTGAAATAAAACAAATATATTCAGCATTACAGAAATTTACAGGATTGCTGCAGTTAGGAGTAAATTTTCATCATAAATCACACCACAGTAATTTTAGCAAGCTTTAATAGCTCTTCTTTTTAAATTCAGATGATCTACAATCTTTGTCACTTTGAAGGTCATATGTGATTGATGTCATTCCTTTTGGGGTTTTTAAGGGTTTTTAGACAACCTTATAATACCCACAACCTCTTTTTTTTTTTTTTTTAAAGGTCTAATTCTCATCTCACTAAAATTAATGAGAAAAAAAAAATCAGCAAGAGCTGCACTAGACCATTACCATGTAATGGCATTGAGCACATGGAGCAAACAAACAAAGCATGAAGCAAAATGCAAACTCACTCTGCCATGTTCATGGTAAGGAGCCAGACAAAATCTGTGAGATTTGCTTTTCCTAAGGACTGCAAAATCAGGGTAGAGATCTGTATTACTTCTGAAATCAGACTGGGTGAGAATTTAGGGAAGGATGTCAGACAATTCCCCCTTTTGGCTGGATTCAGCACTTCCCAGCAGTGATAAAGGCTGGGTAGGTAACACGGGAGTTACCTGGGCATGTCTGGTTTGTACTTGTTTATGCTGACTTACACTTCACTTCTTTCAGACTTCAGTATGGTGACCAATGTAGAAGGCATAAAACACACATTCTGGCCCAAAAAGCATTTTCCTGCAGTACTTCATGTGAGTTGAAATGTTTCTTTGTTTGATTTTATGTAATTTGGTTGGGTTTGGGATTTTTGTTTGTTTTTTTTTATTAAATCTAAGCAAAGTCTTTTCAAAATAAATTACCCTGTAACATGTTTTGCTGCAGCTTAAAAAAAAAATCATGCTTTAAAAAATCATTTCACCGCTGAAAAGTATCTTATGCTTCCATAGAAATAATATATAGGAACGACACAAAAAACCTGAACAAATAGGGGATTGCTGCTTTGCCTTTAATCATTGCTTTACATGACATTACAGATTATGTTTCCCTGAGAGCTTCCAACAGCCTGAGTTTATTCTTCAGAAGTCATCTGCAAAGCACACTTCACAGCACCTTGATCACTAACAATGCCACTTTCTCTCCAAGTAAGTAAAAATTGAAGCATGGCACTTCAATACACCTTTACAGCTCTCTTGAGCCTGCCCACTGAATCAATACTCAAGAACAGAAAAAGAAGTACCAGCAGAAAGTTGTCTTGGCACTCAGCATTGCCAAAGCCTTTTTGAAGAGTTATTCTTTGGCACAGTGGCTTCAAGAAGAAAAGAGTTATTATTGTCTCCATTTCAGAGTAAAAAAAGAACTAAGCAAGCTACCTGAGGAGGAAAAACAAAGGAAAACAAAACAAGTGAAGCTGATGTTGAACTTGGATTCAGTTAGTTTGGGATCTTTCTGTCAATTTTTCCCTTTCTGACAGGAAACAAGGATTGGTAAAAAGTAAAAGCTTTAACGCAGATGCACTGAGAAGATTTCACCAGTTCCGGATGGCAATTTTAGTTAGAAAGAAACGTGAAATGACATCCAGGTTCAGTACTGCATTCTGTTTGATACACAGCTGGGGCTCCAGCCATTGAACCAAGTATATCTGAATGACCATCCTAAGACTGAGACTTTCTTCTGACAATTGCTTTTTCACAACACATGCCTAAAAGTTTTATTATCAGGTTGAAGACAACAGCTGAAAATCTCTAAAATGTGAGGCCATTTTTCATTACCCCTGCTCAAATATCTGTTTACTTTTTAGTTCCAATCATTCCACTAGATCATTTTTCCTCCAACTATGATCTGATAATCTCAATCTTTTCCCAAAACATACATGATACCTAAAGAAACCTCAAATTCAGATCTGTGCAAGCACTGTCTGGGAGCTTCACTGGGGTTTTAAAGGACTGATTTAAGTAAAATGTGAACTACAGTAATGAAATAGTAATCTTTTCCCACAAACTAGCCAAAGGCCTGATAGATGCTTTTAACACTTTGTAGCACACTACTGGAAACATCTGAATCCCTTTAGATCCCAGTGCAGTGTCACCCTGGAATGGGAGAGTTGGTTCCAGCAGATGGAGCTCCAGAAAGGCGATGAGGAGCCAGCACCAAGAGCTCCAGCAGCCTCAGTAACACAGACTTTGGGACAACCTGCCCAACCTGGCAAAATTCACCCAGCTCCCTCCTGCTTCTAAACATTTCTGCACACATTGTTCCCCCACGCTCAGAACGTCCTGAAGCACAATGCAACTGCAGTCCCTCAGCCCGCTGCTACTGTCAGTGCAAACACAGCACCTGGAGCTCATTTAATTCCATCATTTAACATCATTATTGCAAACACACAGCCCACCTTTCCAGCCTGGAGTTAAAAAATGTTTTTTTAAATTGCTGGGCCATCCAGTAAAGAATTATTAAGACAGAGCATGGCAACAAAAGTATGTAAAGCTCCGAAAAATCACAGAATCATAGAATTCACAGGGCTGGAAAGGACTTTGAACGTTGTCTCATTCCAAACCTGTGCTGTGGGCAGACACACCTTCCACTACACAAAGTTGCTCAGAGTCCCATCCAACCAGACCCTGAGTACTTCCAGGTAGGGGTTATATATAAAAATACTAATAGACAGGTCATTTTTGATCATTAGCAAGTCTAGCACTCAAGATTTTTAAATCCCACAGGACTTTGTTGCTTTAAATGCCACTAGACCACCTCCTTTGATCTCTGTAATAACATTAATATCAATGCCACCAAAAAAGAGCACTATTGTACAGCTTCTATAATCTAAAGTTCAGGAAATGGTTTTTTCCACCGTGGTTTCTTCAGCAGAAATAAAGTCTCAGGTAAATGTTTGCTGTTTTCAACTTTAAGATAAAGGGAAAGTGTGCAGCCAGAGAGAGAGCACACCACTGCTCCAAACACCTGATGAAGAACCATGAACAGAGCCATCACCAACTCTTCTAAGCAGCAAACCTCTCCAACAACTGCACTCTTAAAAGCTTCTACTCCTGCATAGATTATAAAGCAGATTATTACAAATATCTTCTGTCAAACACAGAATCCACAAGCCGACCTTTAACGCAGCCATGCCTAAAATTTACCACGCCGTCATCATGGGGGAAGAATGTTATTTGCAGACTGATTCAGCTTTTAAAGAAACAACTCTCACACGCACACAATGGAAGTTTATGTATTTTAGGGGCAGTGGGAGTGCACACCTGAACGGAGAAAGTTATCCACCTGCAGCTCCCTCTTGAGGGTGAGCAAGAAGGTATTGAGTTACAGGGTAAAGAACGTCAGCGTTTCGCCGTCAAGGTGTGTTGCAAGCTGCACAAACAGGAGCTCAAGCAAAAGGACCTGGTCTTCCACAGACATGACACGCTCTTCAGAAGCGCTTTGAAGCCCAAAGGCAATTTGCATACAACTACAGAAGGGCTGCTGCGCAGGCATGTAATTAGCTCAAGCTAATGCTCTCGTCTAAGAAGAAAGAAAACCCCCTCAAAGTGCAAGAACCAGTTTGTGCCCGCGCAGTGGCGGCTCAGGCGGCGCAGGTGGGCACAGCCGCCGCTCGCAGCGGTCAGGCCGCTGGCCAGAGCGGTGCGCGGGATGGCCCGGGCCCGCTGTGGGCACTGCCGGCCTGGGCAGCCCCTGCCCGCGGGCCGCAGGCGGCTCCGGCCCCGGCCCCGGCCCCGAGCTGCCCTCAGCCCCACCGCCCTGAGCCCGTCCCGCGGCCGGAGCCTCCGCTGCGGCCCCTCCTCCCGCCCGGGACGGAGCATCCCCAGAGCCCGGCGGAGGCGGCGCTGCCCCCGCGACCCCCGCCCGGCCCGCCCCAGCCGCGTACCGGGCACCGGCGCTGCCGGCCGGCTGGGCGTCCATGGAGGCGTCGCGGCGGGCAGCGGCTGAGGGGAGGGCGGGAGGGCGACGGGCACGGCTGGCGCTGCTGCTGCTGCTGCTCCCCGGCGGCCGCCGCAGCCCGCTCGCATGGTGTGTGGGGAGCCGCGGCAGCCGGAGCCTCGGCGCATGTTCGGGCAGGGCCGGGCCGGGCCGGGCCGGGCGGAGGGGCCGCCCCCGCAGGTGAGCGGCTGCGGCAGCGCCCGCCCTCCGCCGGCGGCGGGGATGGGATGGGATGGGATGGGATGGGATGGGGGGAATGCGATGATGCCCCGGGGTTACGGTCCCACCGCAGCGCTCGGGCGGGACCCGGGCGTGTCGCTCCGCACCGGGAACGGCCCAGAGGAACGCGGGCATCGCTTCTGTGTGCTGGAATTAAGAAGAGTCACTAATTCCTCTCGAGGGAAAACATGAGGAAAACATAATTCATATTTCGCCAGGTTTTCAGTTAGCTGCACTCGGCACCTGCTGGCAGGGTTTGCCAGGGTGCAGCCGTCTCGCAGGGGTCACCGAGGTGTAACACAGGAGTAACACCCCACAGGGCTCAGACATCAGAGGGACCAAGTTATGACCAAATCACATAAATAAATAATTAGATCTAACTAATTAAATTCTTTCATTTGTTTGTTAACATAAAATTCATAAATAAAATAAATATTTACAATTTTAACTTGCCTCTTCCATAAAAGAAAACCAAACCCATTGAAATTGCGAATAGAATATGCAATACTGAAGAAAAATTGCATTACTTTAGCCTTTATTTGTGTTATAGTCGTATCAATCACGCAGCTTCAGGGTTATGGGGATAACAGTTCAGAAGAGATTAACAAAAGAAAGGAGCCTGTGGAAGGAAATGAACAAGGCAAAGGAAGGCAAAGGTATACACGGCCAAGGGAGTGGCAGGACAAACAGAAGGACTGGGTTGACATAAAGAAACAATGGGCACATTAACGGGAACAGTGGGTGTATAAGGTTAAAAAAAGAAAGAATTTATTAGCTGCACACTGATAATGTGGCTCGTGACGTGAGGAACAAGGGGTGGGTGGCAGGATGGGCGATGGGCTCACGCTCCAGTGCTCGGGGTGCAGCTGCTCCAAGAGGAGAGGCAGACTCCAGTGACTGAAGGATGATTCCCTCTTCTGACAACAGCCAAGAAGCCATGATTGTCTCCACTAAATCAAACATTTTAGCTCAGTGAGGGATAGCAAAAAAGAGTTGTGACAAGCACCTTCCCGTGCTTTCTTTGCCAAAAGAGCTGTTTTGGTACAAAAGCAAGCCCACGTTTTCCAGCATAAAATACCTGTTTACATACATTGCATTTTCTGAATTGTGAGGCACATACATTCCAGCTCACGGCGTTCACAACGAAGCCAGACTTCCTGTGTAGTTCTGCACTTCAGCCCATTGTCAGTAGCCACTCACAGCTAACTTAAAGAACATTTTTATTAATAAACACCCCAAAATATACTCTAAATTGCTTTTTACAACTTTTAGAATTATATGTCGAAGGAACAAAGTTGAATTAGTTAAAACAGAAGGACAAATTTGCTCCCCTGAGCATAGTATTGTGTGTTTGGGAACAGCTCTGCTTTTAATATCTGACAGTAAAATAAAATAAATATTTTAAGTTAAATGGATAGCATATTAAAGAAAATTAGAGAATTTAAATATATGAGTTTAACATTCAACAAGTACTTTACCTTTTTCAGGATTCAGGGTCACTGATTTGAACCTCAACTGACTTATTTATTCAGTAAAAGTTATTACTGAATGTGGGCCCAAAATGAGATTCACACTCCAAAATGCTCAGAACTGTTTGGGACTCAAGGACCCTAATTTTAAAAATAAGGACATATTAGCAGAGCTTCAGTAAGTATTGAAAAAATTCTATAAGGATCTTACATAAAAACTCACTGAGTCTTTTAAAATTACTTTTTTTCCTTATAAGTGACCACATCTGTTCATGTAGCATCTCAGGAGAGACTGCATTCTGTGAAAAACCCTTCTGGCTTTGAGTACATTTCAATGCTACATAGTCTCAAGAGAATAAACAATATTCTGGCCACACAGGAAAATCAGTTTGCGTGGCTCAGACTGAGTCTGGCACATGCAAACCTGAGAGAGCTGACAATTTACAGACAGTGTTACAGGATCTCTCGCCAGCACAGACCTTTGAAGTCAAAGGCAAGAATTTCTCCCTGTAATACCAGCAAACTAAAGCCTCAAATACCTTGTATAAAACAGCACTTCTGTTAAATTCTTAATTTATTTCCAGTTATTTGTATAGTTCTGTACAGGACTGCAACTGGCTGCTTATACCAACAGAGAAAACACCTCATAACATCGTTCCTATCTACAGGATACAAAAGTAAAATGGGATAAAATTCCTTTTACTCCGCACAAGGTTGTCTTTCCAGATTAGAGCAGTTATGTAATAACTATGAGACCTGTTATCACTTACAGAACAGGAAATGGCTTCACATTAAGTGGTTTGTCCATACTCATTTATTAAATCAGCAAGAGATAACTAGAAACAACATCCTGACCTCCTGAACACACATCCAAACAATGCAGCATTTTTCCCTCTCTATCACCTGCTCTAAAAACTAATGCTCTTTGTTTTCAGTTAAAATCTAAAGTCCAGGCATCTCCAGATGTCTCCATTTTGGCACCACAGGAATTGTGAAGTATTCTGAGCAAGGAATGGGAATGCAGCTGGTGCTATTTATGTGTGTTTTGCTATTCCTCGTTCCTCTAAAGAGCTTGTGGATAAAAATGACTTCTGTTTCAGGATATTCCTGACTGATGGCTTGTAAGGTGATGAATTACAAGTTCCTTCCCACCTTTTCTGGGATAACATTATGCTGTCTTCCCTCCCTTCCTCTTTACTTCTGCACCTGTCCTAATTTAAGCCTCAGAGGTCCCAGCAAACACAATTCTGCAGAGAATTCAAGAGTTCAGTAACACTAACATGGGCAACTAAACTCCACTCTACTTTCCACAAAACATCAAAAAATATCTTTCATTAAGGAAAATCACTGTTCTCTTCCTTCTTATAAGAAAACATGGATGCATCTGAAAGCCAATCTTCATGTTCACTCTAGCTAACAATGGAATTAAATTCAGGAGTATTCACTGACATGATACAGAATTCCATAAGAAAACCTAGAACTTTAGCTGCCAATATTTTAAACAAATATGTTACTTTCCCAGCCTTAAATTACCATTCTGTCAGTATTGCAAACACAAAACCATGAGGCTGCACATCCCTGCACACAATAACTTAGAAGATTCAGGCAAAAGCACAATTAAAACACTCCAATACTGAAGTCATAAATTTACTAAATATTCAAATTCTGAAACAGCCAATTTAAACTTGGGTGGGTAAATGAAACTGTTGAGAAGTTACTGGGGAAATAACACAAGACAACACAATTCTGCCACTGGATTCCATTCCTGTGAAGGTGACCCATGGCAGGTGTGTCAGGTGGCAAAGGCCACAGACACCAGACTGCAGTCAGGACACCTCACACTGCATTACATTCACACTACACTTCACATCTCACACCACTCTCTTGAAAAAACAGGCAAACAGTTCACATTTATGTACTTAAACTTTATTTCTTCATAATTACAGGCTATTGTTAGAATTTTTAAACAAAAGGGAAGTCTATAAATAGAGGCTAATCCCACCTGAACAAGTTGTTTAAAAAAAAAAAACCAAAACAACAAAACAAACAGTTAAAACTTCATAAAGTAATGCCATTTAGCTCACAGCAGTGGTTTGTTGGTAGTCTGAGTAAAAGTCCTATAGTCAGAGTCAGTAACATGAAATGTAACATCAAATGACTCAAAACTTTAAATCCCATAAAGGAAAGCAGGAATATATATATAATATATACATATAATATTGTGTTGGTCCACTGAGTATACATTTTAAACAAAAGATAAGAAACTATGTAATCCAGTTAAGCATATGATTTGCAAGATTAGTGTACACTCATTACAAAGATGTATAAGATAAGTTATAACTATTTCATACTTGCAAAATTTTAAGTTACTTTTTTTTTTTTGAGCAGGTGTTTAAATGCTCATCTCCCAGTGCAAAAGAAAAAAACTATCCCAGTCAGGTTACTCATTTTTTCTTGAAAAATTGAAACCCCTCAAACTCATGCAACAGCAGCATTGACAGGTAATGGGAAGAGCTTAAATATACTGAAGTGTGGCTGAGTTCTCCCCCTTTGCCCCAGTGCTTTGTGTTGAAACACTTCAATTTCCTCATAAGAAATACCACAGGTTAAAAGTGCAAGAAAAAAACCCCTTTTAGATGTTTATGCTGCTGCCATCCATTTTTCTTAGATAGGGCACAATATTATTGTTTTTGGAATTATTTTATAGAAACTGATTTTCCAAACAGAATTCATTCAAAATGAGCAATAAGTTATTTTCATTAAGTTATTTTCATTAACATTCTATCAATCCTACTCTGACTCAGTGACCATTCAGAAATCATTCAGTTTAAGGTGCAACTATCAGTTGGCATTCAATAAATTACATATACAGAAAACAACTGTGGTTAAAAAAAATAGAAATCAGACTACCTGTTTTTTCTTTCTATTTTCAATCCTATTTCAAATGGAACTCATTAACTTGCCAGTTCAGCTGCATATTTCACAGGCAAATGTGGCTCAAATAGCAGTGGGGTCTCACAATTTGACAGTCACCTTAGCCAACAGCAAATGCACATGAATTTTCAGTTTAATTGCTTTATAAAACAAAATAACAGGTCTGTCTTAAAACCTATGACCATGCAGAAAAAGCAATAAAGGTTTCAGAAAGACTTCTCTTTCTGATAGAAACTTCATGAAGATTATGTTAAACCCAACATAAAATCTTCAATGAGGAGAAAAAGAATCTATATGCATACATATAAAATAAAGCACTCTCCAACTCTGGCATTACTGAAACCCCTTCAGAAGAATAAAAGGTTTCCAGTGACTAACTGCTTGATGGGAGACAGTCAGCCATGACAGAATAATTGCTGTGTTCACTTTATGCTCAATTACCAACTGCTGATAGACTACAGTCAAACCCCAATCTCTCTAACTGCATTTTAAACTGATTTGCTTTCAGCTGGGAAAAGTACTTTGCTCTCCTGAAAACTTGAGAGAAACTGAATGCTAAACTTAACAATTATTCAAACAATAACCAAAAGGATTAAATTTAGCAGAAACATTCACATCACTTTCAGAAATTTAGAACCTTTCATAGTTTCTTGTATATATGCATTTTCTGATTAACATTTAAATAGGTTAGGTACTCAGGAAAAGGGACAAAACAGTTTACATCAGAGAAAATCTTTTTCTAAACTTCATGCTTCTGATATTTCAGATTTACTGAGTGCAATAGCCAGTTCCAAGTCTTCTTGCTCTTGCTGTTTTAGTCTTGCCAATCTTTCTTTTTCTTCTCTCTCACTTTCTCTCTTAGCCCATTCAATCATGTCTTCCTCAGTAGAATACTGCAAGTTTAAAAGACAAAATAAGACAGATTAATAACACAGTGATAATTATTACTGTCCAAATACTCAGTTTAAGGGACAATTAGTTTTTCAATAATTGTACGTATTCTAGTCTTCAAATATTACTTGTTTTGTAGTTGTAATAGACTAAATTGGATTAGTCTAAGGTTTAACTGCTAAGAAGAGCACTGAAGCCATCAAAAGGATGTATTTTAATGAAATATGGCATGTTTCAAATTTCAGTATTAAGTTTCTAAAACGTTACTGAGCAGAAATTGCTATAACTTAAACACAGATTTATTTTATTAAATACCACTCCATACAAGAAAAACTTGGAATAAATCAGGAGAACATTTTGCAAAGCACACTCCTATTCACACTGTAGGCTGTCCTGATTTATCCTGCTTTCAATTAGGGATGACTTTTCCAGGTGAAAATGACTGCAAAAATTTAGCTGCAGACTGACTGTTTCTGAATGTGTAGATGACAAATACTGCTGCCAAGAAGCAGCAAAATGAAAAGGGTAACTGTAGAGTTAGAAGGCTGGTAGTAATACAGAGAAAGGTCAGCATGATATTAGAGGGGAAAAAAAGAACAGATTATTTCCATGTATATTGATGAGAACTGATAGTGAACTAAACACCTCTGGTACAATGATTATAAATCAGAGAGAGATAAGGGTATTATCTTAAATAAAACACAAAAGATTATGCTTAAGTTTCTTCCTAGCAAACATGCAGAAAAATTAAGAGGTAGGTGAAGCCCCTGTGCTCACGGATGTCCCAGCATTAACTGAAAGGGTTAGAGGTTAGAGACTCCAGGTCTCTGCTTGGAGCTGCTTCCTGGGGAAATAAAAGCAGAAACACCTGAGTTTTCTCCATGGTGCACTCAGTATTTTCAGTAATTGGAAAATAACTGGAAAATAACACTATTTCCTTCACAAAGATAATAAACATTTTTTGCAACTCCTCCAAAGTGGCTTCTCAGTCTCCCTAACTACTGCCACGGATGGATAACCACATTTCAGAAGCTACCATGCTCCAAGACACACCAACCAGTGCAAGTCTACTTTGAGAGCCTGACAATCCTTAGTTTACTTCAATCAAGCACGTAGCTTATTAGGCCTGAACAGAGAGAGCAGTATGGTCAAGATACTGTAAATGCAAATTGCATTTAACAGGCTTGAAAGTGAGATGATGCCTTTCAAAACTTCTACTCGCAAAAGCTCAAAAGAAAAAAATAATATATATATAGGCATGCACAAACCTTTAGATTTGCTTCTACTGCTTGGACACCACGACTTCTATGAAATGAATTCTGGTTATAAAGAGACACTTACTATTTTACTTCATTGTGCATTAGTCTGGAATTTACTAACCATTCAAAACTCATCAAATTATATTTCATTAACATACACTGTTATGAGGCTGTTTATCAGTATCTCAGTACATTAAAATTATGACCAAACAGTTCAGCAGCAGTTAAATTAAAATCACATTTTGGCTTATTTTTTATTGGGTAGTTAACAGTGTGCTTGTTACACATTTGTAATTTAAATCTGCTGCACACATTGATAAAATGGATAATCTCTAGAACATAGATATTTTTGAAATCCTCTCCTGTAAAAGCTAGAAAGTGTCCATGAAAAGAGGCATAAAACCAATGCAATTTAAACATTAACTACAACATTTCGCAGCATTTTGTTTTAGGACAGCCTCAGCTGTAAACTAAATGTAAACACTGTTTTAACTGGAAGCAATATCCCTTGTGTACATGGGATACGTTTTAATAACTTAAATTAAACTGAAGACTTCAGTGTGAACATGTCAAAGCTGCCATTATACTGAAACAAATGTAAAAAGTGTTTACTCACAGTACTGAAGTTTGCAAAATTGTTGGGGTCAGCCTCTTTACTGATGCTGGTGGGAGCAAATGGATCACAGAATAGATCTGCTTCTTGTTCTTTGGGAATGTCTGGGGTGGGGAAAGGCTGAAATGGATCGCTCGACTTAAAGGAATCTGAAGAGTCTATTTGATTGATAGGTCTTTTCCCTTAGATTAAAATGAATTTAAAATGAATTTAAGATAGCAGGTAATAACATGCCAAAACTTGTAAAAAAAACCCCATTCAAAAGCTACTTAGAATGCAACCTCTTCCCACAAACTAGTGAAGCTGTAGTTTCAGAGGAAGGGTTGCCAATTTAAAAAATGAGGGTACAGCCCACACTATCTGAAAAGGTAATCAGGTAAAAAGGAACACATGTATGTTAATGAATCAGGAACATGGTTGTATATAAATTAACTGTTTTGGAAAGAGATTTTCTAACAGTTTTGAGCCCTTATTCTGTCAGCACAGTATTGTCTTCTGGTTATCAGCTGTCTTTGATCATTCCAGCAAGGTTCTTTTATTATTTCTTTGGATCAAGTAAGCATAATTTTATTCGGAGAGCAGAAATACATTACATTTACTAAAAGTTTTCAAAACACCATGTCCTCTCCCTATGCTAAGAACAGGAATTTCTGCAGTTTAAAACAAGGAGTATGATAACAAGCACTCACAGGCTGAGCTGCTTTGTTAATTTTTGCCTAAGAAGCTGCAAATAAACAGAATCAGGGACAAACCCCCACTTATTCTGTTGGGTTTTTTTCAGCTTAACCATAGTCAACTTTCAACACAGTTGAGGACATTAACCCAATTACTTCCAAGAAGAGCTGAGCTGAATTTCACCCCACCACTCCCTCTGTATGTTACTGGTTACACAAGAGGTTTCAGTGCCGTTTCTTGAATTCTACTACCAGATTCTGCAAGTGGTTCCACACTTGCAGGGGCTGTATTTTATTTTAAAACTTGCTTCTGTTTCCATTTCAGATTAAAACCACAGAATTGAACAAAGGTGCTTTTTATTTCATATTATCACTTTTGAAAATTAACCTAAAATTGCTTCATAAGAGCAAAAGAGATTCTCATCTGGGAATGATTTAGAGATTTGGAGAACATGCCCTGGGAAATATATGATTTACTTAGACACTTCCCAGATAACCCTGCTGTCTCTCTCGCTGATGATGTTCTATACATGTATCACTGATGATACTGTGCTGCCCCATCCCTGGAAGTGTTCAAGGCCAGGCTGGATGGGACTCTGAGCAACCTGCTCTAGTGAAAGGTGTCCCTGCCTGTGCCAGGGGCTTGGAACTGAATGATCTTTAAGGTCTCTTCTAACCCAGACCATTCTGTGATTTTACAGTTCTGTTATTCACAAATAATGCCTGCGTGTTTCTTGAAAAATGGGGGAGAAGCATCTCCAAATGGCAACCAGGGAGTTTTATTTCTGCATGGGAAGGGCTAATAATTGTAAGAATATAAAATACACAATCACCAAATCCTCCCCAAAATCAAAAAATGGAGGGTTTATCTGTATCTAGAGAAGCAACAGAATTCAGAGGCAACAGCCCTTCTACACACTTTCCAGTAGAGAGAAGAACTAAAAGAAAGATTTTTTGGGTATTTCCTTGAAAATGCATTCCATTGTTTCAAATCAAACCAAGGAAGTCATTAGAAATAATTACATGTAAGTACCTCCAATTTTATTTCCATTAGGAAAATAATTGAGAACGGTTATCAAGACAATCACATTTTTAGTGTGCATATCAAAACCACCTATTTTTTCCTAATTATCTGTTGCTGAGGATGCTGCTGCTCCACCCCTAGAAACTTGCCTTCCAAAAGTGCACCACGTCACAGCCACTCCCACACAATCAAGTCAGAAATCCTTTTAATGTTTAAATAAGGACCAACATCAAACATTCAAATTATCATCACTTGCCACGTCAGCTGTTTTAATGTTATTTACAATGGAAATGATTACTCGCAAGGCATTAGCATGAACCAGATCTCACACCAACATTAGAAACGAAACAGCTGAGTTTAAACATCATTATGAGCACTCCTCTATCTACTGCACTCCCCTTCTTTTGAGGAAAAGATTTTAATTTCATACCAGTTTCTCAAAACACCTTAAGACTCATTCACTCAAGACTTAATTAAGACTTAAGACTCAATTTCACTTTTAATTTCATGCTAGTTTCTCAAAACACATTAAGACTCATCCACTTAGTGTAACAGTGAAACAAATGATGCAGTAGAGTTTTTAAAGACAATGAAACAGAGGACAGAAATTTTTAAAGGAATACTAGATTTTCCTATGTTTGCAAAAACAAATTGAGAGTGAGGAGCCTGTTGTAATATGGCCTTGCTGCAAGCACAAGAAGGTGTTGTTATGCATGATAATCACAGCCTTTTCTGGAAAGAAGAGTGGTTTGTGCCGTGGAACATCCCAGAAACTCCTCTATCACTGAGGAGAAAACAGCCCAGGGAACTTGGGTTTATCATTGTTACTGCTACAGACAGACCTCTGGCAAGGCCACCTAGAAAAAGTTAACCTGGAAACCTGAGCCAGCTCTTTAACCCTATTTAATCCATGTTCCATTAAACCCATCTGTGTTTGCAATGTATAAAGCACACTAAATTCTCACTTTAAGTATATTTTAATTCAAGATTCACAGTGTAACACATTAGGAACCATTTAATTTGCAGCTATGCTGTGTTCTTACACACATTTGTAACAAGTCTTTTTTCCTGTTTTCTAAATCCTTTGTGTCTTCACAAACCAAACACCATGCAAAACTTAATTCTGAGGAAACAACCAACAGATCAGGAACGGACTTGTTTCACACGTTGCTCATTCATTTTAAATTCAGACCCTTTACCCTCCCCTCATGATTCCTGTCCCTCTGCCAACATGAAGCAGCTGGCTGTTGCCACATCTCAGTGTCAGCTCTTACCAGGTGGTGGTGGACAGGGCCTGGTGGGAGTTCCTGTCTTAGGGGGCAGTGCAGGAGGAACATCCTCATTTTTAGCTGGTGCTTCCTCAAACAAGTTTTTAGTTATGGTGACGCTGCTGACAGAGCCTGATGTGGAAGAGCTAAAGGGATCCTCATTGTTGGCCTTCAACAAAGAAAACAGCAACACGCATGTTTTCAGTGCAGTGCTACCAGATATTCTCTTCAGTAATACAGTATTAAATCAGAACTAGAAGTTTGGACTAAGACTAAAGAAAAGACTTTTGATTGTTTTTACACATGTCCACATACTTCAGAAGATTGAACAGAAAGAAAAATCAGGAATGGTTACTGTGTACAACACAGTAAAGATGAAAGCAGTTAAACATGCAAAAGTAATACTTTTGCTGCTAAACTCAGCAAATTTACAAATAAATAAATAAATTATAGCATCATTGGAAATGGAGAGAAAATATTTATCAAGCCAAAAAGATTACATTGCATTCTTCACAGAATTTCAGGACAATCTGCTATCAAGACCTCTTTTTCAAGCAAATCAGCCATTATAAATGTTCAGTAGTGGCAAAACTGTAATGAAACTGAGTAAGCTTTGCCTTGTCACTGCAGTTTCATGCATTTTCTGTGAGTAGCAGCAGCTCCACATTACCTTTGACAGCGTGCTGAAGTCAGCAAAGCCACCTTCAAAGGAGTCACTTCCAAACAGGGAGGCAAAGGGGTCTGTAGCTAAATGCACACAAAGCAAGCAAAGAATAAGATTAAAAGTTAAATATAAAAGACTGAAAATAAAATTCCCACTACTATTATTACTACATAGCAACTACTACATTGCAACAAAAACTAATTCAAGTGAAGGATTTTATGAGGTGAGCACTCCAAGTTACTAAGTAGCTTTTTCAAAAACTCTAAGTGTCAACTTCCAATTATGAACAATAAATCTCCTGAACAGGAAGAAATTCAAAAGAAATACTGGTATGTTTTCCTACATCAAAAAAAATTAAATTCCACTGAAAGTATCAAATAACCCTACTACTGGAAATGTTCTACTGAGATACATGTATGTATACACACAGAGGTGGTTTTTTGTGTGCATACACCCATACATATACAGACATATATATAAAAAATTATGTGTGTATATATATATACATATATATGAACATGAACCAGAGCTCTTTTCTGACTGCAGACCCACTTGTGGAATCAAGTACCTGAACCTCATATCATCCCAGCCTAATTCAACAGTACCTTTTCATTCTCGTGTGCCTAAAATACGGGAAAACTGCAACTGTACAGTAGAGAAGGAAGTGCCATACTCACTTCTGCATCTCTAAAAACCACTATTTTTTCCCTACAACTAAAATGAACAGGTTTACAATACAAAACCCCACATAGATTCCTGTTTTGGATTATCACTTGTCAGTGCAGTTTAGGAAAACAGCAGTTAAGAGCCTTCCCTAAAACATCTTTAGCCCTCAGATGAGAGAGGGTCACAGAAGGAGCAGTAAAAAATTTCAGTGGAGGAGTTACTGTATTCCACATCTACTCTCGTGGTGCAGAGCTATCCTGATGTTACTTACACAGTAACATGAAATCCCTGAAAACAACCCTAATGGGAAGCAGTACGGACCATCCAAAGAGCCCAAACACTTAGATCAGGAACTGTCCCTGTTCTAGTAAAGCAGAGGAACAGTTTTTGTGCAGTCAGTCTTCAGTGATACACACTACAGATAGAGTCAATTTTGGGTTAAAAACTTCCCCCCTGAAAACAGGCACCTTAGGTCACACTTTTTGGGAAAATTCAGAACACATGGGAAATCCCTATAATGCTCTGCTGCAAATTCAGTTAAAAGACTAGAAACAAAAGAAAGTAAAAGCAAAAATAAAACCCAAGAAGCTTGATATGTACAATCTACTTTTACCTAGATCATTTGATGTAGTGACAGTGGTTCCACCAGGAGCAAAAGGGTCATTCTTCTTTGATATCTCTGTCTAAAATAAAAAATTCCTTTGGAGGGAAATTTGTTTTCAGCTTAAAAGATTCTTCAATCTAAGAAGACAGTCACCATTTATTTTAGTTTAGAAGTTGTAAGGTAACACATTCTGGAAATAGCTTCTATCAGCATCAGTAAACAAGCCTATTAATAGAAACTCTTCCTCTTTGTTTTGATTAATACTTCGAAAAGATGGAAAAAAGGTACAATATGTGCAACATTCTTGGTAACAGCTAATGCAACAGTCAGTAATATCTACTGCTCAGTTTGGTCTCAGATTTCTACAACCAGAGCCATCTTCAAGGAGATCTAAGATTTCAACACTCCAGAGAGGTGTAGTAAAGCATTTAGGATGAATGCTTAACTTCAGTTCTGAAGTACAGATCTCAAGAATCCACTGCTAATCCCACACCCCAGCTCTGACCTCCCTGTTTTTTTCTTCCTTTGGACTGTAATAAGACCAAGAATTGATTACATTAGAACATCAAGACTTTGAAAAGGATAGTGTGCTGAGTACTACAAATTGTAGAAATCTAATTTTTAAGGCTGGAGGTGTAGGCTGTGGTATGTAACAGGACCCTGAGATCTGCACAATGTGCACACCATGGGGAAGGGCAGGACCACCACTGTCAGGTGCAGTGATTTCTCACTCTTGGCTGCTGTGGGTCCACCTCAGGCACACTCTACAGCCACTTAACTTGCTTCTTAGTCCACATGTATCTGAGTTTTATACATGTCTACACATGTTTTATGCATACACAAAGCTGGAAGTGAGGCATGAACAAAAACAACACTGAAAAGGAAAGGAGATGGCAAAAGAATGGAGACAAAGTTAATGGCATGAAGAATTTCAGCAGCTTAAATTGTTTGTCTATCAGCTTTAAGTATTACATACTCAACAAGTTCTAGTCTACACCAGAGAGAGTTTTATGCCCAACTCTACCTTATTAAAGACTCAAGAGTATTCAGTCACTGCTCATTTATAATGTGAGCTAGAAGTTAGACTGAAGTACCCTTGGAAGAGGTACATCCAGTAGATATCTACACATTACAAGAGACCTTTGGTGATTCTTATTAAAAAAAAAAACCAACAAACCACACCAAAACCTAAACATACACCTATAGAACAATCTGACTTTTCTGAGGGGAAACCTCATATAACACATCAGATTTCAGGTAAAATACAGCACATAGTTCTTGACCCTATAGCGTGTGGAGGCAAAAAAATCAAGTGCCTGAACACAACCTAGTGAGGTTGATCCTGGCTTTCTTTCCATTTATTACATTCCACCAACTAACAGAGTTGTTGGAGAGCTCTAAAGCTTAACAGAGCTTAAGTCATTGTTAAATAATGTTAAATAATGACAGAGCTTAATTAGTTAAGGCCTGTGAAAGGCTCTTAGCTTGGAGCAATGAAGATCCACAATGAAATACTTAAAACATGTTTTTATATTTACTTCTATTTCATCTGTGACTATTCCTAGAAAATAGAACACAAAAAGACAAGACAGACTTGGGGGATCAGAGGTAACCTCTGTATGATTTCTGAGTATCAATTTTTTAAAGCATGTCTAAATGTAGAAAGTAGGTTATTTTGTCCGAATCACATAGAGAAAGCAGTAAAAGGTGTGACACCAGACTTACTGTGGTATTATTACTGTTGTCTGCAGAACTAAACGGATCAGTGCCAGCAGTCACAAAAGGGTCGGTGGAGGATTGTTTGAAGAAAGAGTCAGCTGCAAAAGGGTCTGAGCCTTTGAAGGGATCACCACCAAAGGGATCTAAAAAGTAAACATCTCCCTAATATTTCTGCTTGCTTTACTTAGATGATATCTTAAAATCTAAACAATGTATCACCTTTTTTCATACTGCTGCAAAGTGACACATTTAAGCCCAAGGACCTTTGAAGTATGAAATTCGCCTGTGAATAATTTGTATTCTGTGATTCAAAACATCAGACAAGGCAACATCTTCTGCACATCATGAAAACAGCAGTTCCAGAATCATCTAGGCATACAGGTTTTTTAACCAAGTCCCTAAAAATGAAGCATTTTACAAAACCTAATGCTCCTAAGAACTCTCCTGCCCTCCTCTCCTGCACTTCCCAAGCCCAATTGATGTTTCTATCTGGCACTTGGTGCTCAACTCTATTTTACTATTGCTCTCCCACTGGTTATTTGCCTTTTTTGCCACCAGTAACTTCACTCAGGACCAAGCAAACAATTCAATGACATTGCCTATACAGTTGACCTAAAGAGAGACTTCCCACCTGTTCAATACTGATTCTAAAGGAAGTTGGTATGTTAAGAGCCTTTAAAACAGCTCAGTCCTACTACTTTGCAAATAAAACAGGCAGCAAGTGTTTGGGGCCTTCTGTTCATCACCTTCACACACTTAAATCCTGGCTAAGGAACCTCCAACAAGAGCAAAATTCACTGGCAATGGACTTCTCTGAAAAGCTTTTACACAAGTGGCCAGGTGCCAATGTCACATATATTCTATCACGACTTTTTGTGGCATTACCACCTACTTTTTTTCTCTGAAAGTGGTGACAATTTTCCCCACTAGCAAGAACCATTTAGAAAAACAAACACATTATGAGTTATAAAGTTACTTACCAATTTTTCCAAAAGGGTCATCTTTGAAGGGATCATCTGTTCAAAAGAAAAGCAAATATTCATTACAGAGCTTATGACCATCATGAAACACACACAGAATCAGCCATCTCCAAGCTGCATTTCCGTTGGCTGTTGTCCACAAACACCCACATTCTGCAGTATTACCACTGCAGTAATCCAGGCCAGCTACTGAGATGAGTCCCAGGCTTGTTTAATTGTCACAGACACTGTGGATGGTAGCTCCTAAGTGTTATCTTCAGTACTGGATGCATGATCCCAACTAATTTCTACTTTCTCATGTTCCTCTGAGAGACAGATACCCTGTCTCTTAGCTGTGGCTATCTACCCCTGAATATACTGAGTGCTCAAAGCCTAAAAGTTTGGTTCTCAACAGACAGACCTTTTCTGTTCTGAAAGAAAGGCCTTGTCATGTGCTGTAAGACCACTTCAATATAAACAAAAATCAAGCAGTATCTACATAGAAACATTCAAGCTGTTTTAAATCAGTTTAATTTATTAATTAAAAATATTCAATCTGCACTGACATTCTTTCAGAAGCCAAGTGATCTGAAACAAATTCAGCTTATTTTCCTTTCAAAGCAATACAAGCTAAATTGATCAGACCATGTTGATCTGAAAGGGTGTAAAATCATATTAATGTGGCTGAAAACATCTGCTTCAGCAGTTAATTCAAAATAACTCCCCTTTCCCAATTGGCTCCATATAGGCAGATCACTCCTTCCATAAAAAATAAGAGCAGAGCAACATCATTCGTCAATGGCAAGTTCTTAAAATAAAGCCCAGCACTTCCTCAAGATGAACAGATGGTGCAGCTCCACATTACCTTGTTCTGAGAGCCAAACTCCCCAGAAGTAGGCCACAGCCATTCATTCTGAACCACCCACACCCTCCCCACAGCACAGCCCAGAGAACCCTCTGCTGACCTCTTTGTGGATTGGGCTGTCAGTCAGATCACTGACGCCACACGTATCACAAGCCTGTCCACACCTTTACAGCCAAAATGCCACCAGGGCAGAGGCAGGGAGGGGATGGGGAAGAGAAGTCCTCAGGAGGAGCAGTGAGGGAAGGGAGCAATTTTCAGAGCTCATTAGGAAGTCCAGATGAAGGAAGGAGAAACACCCCAGAACTCTAATTTCTATCACTTCTATTTCTGTAACGCTACTGGCTTCAGGCTCCTGTCACCCACACATCTTCAGATTTATTCTATAAAGAGCAGTCTTAAGGTGAAGATGAGTCTGATGCATTCACACAAGACCTGTTCCTGCAAAGCTGCACTTAAGAGAGAAATGTTTACTTACTGCCAACAAAAGGGTCAGACTGGAAGAACTCTAAGCTGGCTTCAGAAACTAGATCAGGCAACGGATGAGATTCAGCATCAAATGGATCTTCCTGGGCAATGCAAACAGAGAGAAACATATTAAATTTTTAAGACTTGCAAGGATAGAAAACACTTATGTCATCTCCTGTTACCATTCAGTGGTTTCTTAAAGCTTCAGGCAAAGAGACAGCCAGAATTCTATATAATTTATCAATGGAGATCCAAAATATTGTTCAACAACCTTCCTGCTACACGAGATGAAAGGTTTTCAAGACATCACTTTCAATAAAACCAGTAGGAAGTGACAATTATTCCTCTATTGTTGTATGACCATCATGCAAGCCTGAAACAGTTTAACCAGGATTTTTTTTAACCTACTTTTTCCTCCCCCAAACCTGAAGAAACTCACTTTTTTGGTAACAGTTGCAGCTGGGGTTTCTTTCTCTTCTCCTACAGAGACTGCTGTTTCAGGACTATTCCTTATCTGTACAAGGGTAAAAGCAGTTCACCATAAATAAGTAAATATAAGACTGCACAATAAAAATTTTAATTTTAAATAGAATCACAGAATATACAAAAGCATACTTCAAGAGGTTCATACTTATTACAGCACATACTTTAGTATTCCATAAACCCTGTAAAAGTTTAAAAAATCAATCAATCATGAATCTAGTGAGACATAAGGAGGAACATTTAAAGCAAGACAGTTCTGGATTTTCTGTACTTTTCCTTATTCTGCTCTCACTGCATCAAATGGAGACAGCTACTCTCCTTTAATGTTAATTCTGCTATTCAATTTATGATATTTTGCTTTGGAAATAAATACAGAAAAAAAAATGTTACTGCTACTTTTCAGGCAAACTAAAATTACCTCCTTTTCTGCTTATGAACTTTCAGATATGTGGAAACACAGTCCCTCAGAAAAACACCCTGCAATTTCAGTTGTGCAAGTGTTTAAAAACATAATCAATCTCGGTACATTCTTAACTTATTCCAACTTCAAGGCTGCAATGCATCGTGATCAAGCAGGCAAAACACTACTCACTGGAGACACACTGTTTGTTTGTTCCTCTTCTGCTATACTTTCCCTCTCAGCATTCTCATTAAGGTTTGCAGTTTCACTGCTGCTGTTGCTAAGACTAGAATGATCCACAGTTCCATTAACAAGTGTACTATGGGGCTGAGAGTGCCAACTAAATTGGTTATTTTCCAGTTCTTTCAGCTCAAGAAGCTTTGTCTGCACCTGTAAACAGAAATAAATGTATTAGCATCAGTATGGCAGCACATGGAAGCCAGTAAATGGCCATCCCCTCCTAAATATAAGGTGGGTGATACTTTTCTGAAAATCTTATTTTCAAAAGCAAATATAAGAAAAAACTTATTCTGTCAATCAAATGGTGAAAATTGAGAGATAAGCAGAAAACTTAGCAGAAGTGCAGACTGCTTGAAGGACACACCTTCTGCCAAGGAAGAAGATTGTGTCACTGGCAACACCAAGACTTGTTGCTATTCAAACTCATTAGAGAAGTTGCAAAGGTTTCAGGATTTTTTTTGTTTGTTTGGTTTTGCTGGGGAGTTTTGGTTAGGCTTTTTTTTTTTAATTTTTGTTTTGGACTGGGGTTTGTGCGTGTGGGGGGGGGGTTGGGTTTTTTTCCTAGATTATGTATTTGCAATTTCCTTAAACTCAAAATTAAAAAGGCTGCTTTATCAGAACTCTCATCTTCCAAGAGGGAACATTATGATTTCATTATCATGTCCCACATGACTTCTGAAGTCTACAAAAGCCAAGTATATCTTCCTAAGCAGACACTTATATTCATCTGTTATTATTTCAGCAATATGCTTAATGCAGTGCCTTACAGCAAACATTTACAACCAACCTGCCAGTTATGAAGGAATTACTGGATCTGGCAGGTTATACAAAAGAATAAACCTAGTCCAGATACTTGGGTGCCTAAATCCCACTGAACTCTGCTAGCTCAGTCACCTAACAGAGTTATTGGAGGGTCAGCAAAGCACCAGGTGTCTTTCAAGTTAACTGGCCTCAGACCAGCCATTAGATAATCTTGCCTAAAACACCAAAGCATCTACTGCTCCTTATTTAGGAGTCAAGAGCAATAAAATCAGGAGTACTGTTATAAAACTTAGTGAAAAAAAATGTCTGTAGTACAGTCAAGCACAACCACTTATATTATCAGTCTCAAATCTGTTCCTGGCAAGCACCTATTGTCATATAAAAACACTGTAGTGGTATAACCTTCTCTCCACCTGTGATGAAATGATGAAAAAATCCATTTGTTTACTTCTCAGTTTCTAAACTAAAAGCCATATTTTAAAATTATGAATGTTGTAAGACTCGCAGGCAAGTTACAGATGTGAATTGTGTGAAATGACCAACCCTGAAGCCATTTCTAGAGTTCAAAGGTAGACTTTGCCTTTTGTTTTCAACTTCGTATCAGTGTGAGCGGCTAATACATAACACAGCTGGCAACAGGGAAGGAGAACCATGAGGAAAGGGTGTGTGAGCTTGTGCATCACCAAAGTTATAACAAATCACTGGTTACACAGAGAAACTGAAAGTGCTCATGCAACAGCAGCCACCTCAAAACACAGGGCTCTCTGCCTCTCAGGGTCTAATCTCAACCCAATTTCTTCTTCCATCCACCTCACTTTCCCTCCTCAACAATGCACTAAGTAAATGCTATGAGTAATTTTATAGTGGCTTCACATCAATTAAAGAATAGTGAGAGCATGCCCCAGGCCATGGAGGATGAAAACTTCAATAACTACTGGACACAGAGAATTTAAGTCTGCATCATCCATTTTTCATTCATTACATTATGACAAATTATTTATGGACTATAATAAATTAATCCCTTTAATTAATAAAAGAAAGACCATGAAGTATTTTGAGTGACTTAAGTCAGCCTCTAAAAATCCTAACAGCTACTAGCACAGAACACATGTGTAAGTAACTAAAGACATGAGCGAACAGTGAAGAAAAAAGGAAACAGTGAAGAAAAAAGGAAACAGTGAAGAAAAAAGAAAACAACGCCTTCCCCTTAAGGCAAACCACAGGAAAGGTTTCCAGCTCAAAATATTTTTGGGGGGTGGGTCTTTCACACTGCCTTACTGAATTGATTTCCTGTTGTGAATCCTGCAGATGTTGCTGAAGAGGTCCCAGCTGTGCTTTCCCAGACTCTATGCAATGTTCAAGCTCTGCAGTTTCTTGCTGCAGGCGACTCAGCTCCTCTTGGGCTTTGGTCAGTTCATCTTCATAGGCTGAAATCTTTGATTCCTGGCTTGTTATTTCAGCCTTCAGCATGGCAATCTAAAGCATGAACAGCATTTCAAATAAAAAAAAACAAAAACCCAAAACCAAAACCCACACCCAAAATCCCAAACAACACTTCTAAACACATCCAAATACTATTATTTATAACCAGAAAAAGTAAAAAAAAATCTCATAGCTATTGCAGACATTATAGATCATACCCAAATTAACAGTTAATTCTCTATTGGTCTCAATAAGAACAGAGTATTTTAGCTGTTCTTCTGACCAACACAGATATTTCTGCTTTAAACCTTATTTGTGTGCAAGTATATCTCAATATGTTTGTTGACACACTGACACTAAATTAGGAACACTGAAGCAAGAGATGTATTTTCTATGCTCTGTTGGTCACAAAACCTTGACACTCAGGCTATTTATTCATTAAAGCTTTTTTCCTGCCCCAACAACTGGAACTCTGTAAGGCTGAGTTCTTCAAGATGAGGCATTTATGCTTCCCAAGGGCGCTGGCCACCAGACCTTACCAAATGGGCCTCCTCTGCACACTTCTGCCTGATGTCATTAAGTTGTTCTTCCAACTTGGCCTTCTGCTCATCAAGATCATTAAGGGTTTCCTGTGCTTCCTGTTTCTGAGCTTGCAGCTTCTGCAGATTACTGCTCTCCCTCTTTACTTCATCCTGGAGATCCTGAAATAAAACACAGCAGCTTGACATTTGTTCCCTCTCTCCCCTTAACCACTGAATTCCGCAGCACAATCTGCAGTGCTAACTCAGATTCCCAAGTATCAACAAATTATTTTCCAGAAGCCTTCATGGATACCAGACAAGCAGGTACTCTCAGATTCTAATTCAATGACATAAAAATAATCAGCTTGTTTGCCTTTGCTTTTCTTCAGTAAAACAAATCTCATTGAGATCATACACCAACACACAAATGAACTGTTTTCCTCACACAGAGGTCAGGTTTTCATTCTGAATTTCAAAGTTGTCTTTATTTGGGCTGCCACAGTGTCTCTGTCCTGTGCTTTAGCACTATGTTTTACTGAGTTTCTTATTAAGAACATGGACCTGTTGGAGTGAGCCCAGAGGAGTCCATGGAGATGGTCAGAGGGCAGGAGGACCTCTGTTATCAAGACAAGCTGAGAGAGCTGGGGTTGTTCATCCTGGAGAAATGAAGGCTCCAGGAAGACCTTAAAGCCCCTTCCAGGAACAAAAAGGGGCTTGTTTATCAGGACATGGAGTTCCAGGACACAGGGGAATGGCTTTACACTGACAGAGGGCAGGTTTAGATGGGACATTAGTAAGCAATCCTTCACTGTGAGGGAGGGGAGGCCCTGGCACAGGCTGCCCAGAGAAGCTGTGCCTGCTCCATCTCTGGAAGTGTCCCAGGCCAGGTTGGATGTGGCTTGGAGCAATGTGGGATATGTTACCAAGGTGACCCTGCCCATGACAGGGGGCTGGAATGAGATGGGCTTTGAGGCTCCTTCCTACCCAAAACATTTTGGGATTTTATAATTTCATCACTTTATTCTGCTCCTTCTCCCTTCAAACACACAAGGCCAAAAATAGGAACTGTTTTTTGGAGCATGGTGAAAGACCATTAACCCAAATGCACTGCCTCCCAGGACATTCGTGCCCCCAATTTTGCAAGGATCAGCCAAAAAGGTATTTTCTATGTACCACTACAGGTAAAAAATGCACATTTCATACACAACAATATGGAATTTTTTGATTTATGAAAGAGTAGCAAGTATGTGTCATGTGTTTTAAGTACATTAAGTAGCATCATAAAATAATTACTTCATTTCTGAGCAACAGGAATGGTTATACCTCAACAAGCTGCAGAGACAACACTGAAAAACATGTCAAGGAAAGAATTTAGGAAGAAGAAAGAATCGTCAAAGTCAGGAGGAAGAAATAATACAGGGAGATCAAAAAGGATTAATACAAAAGGAAAAGTATTAGATGAAAAGAGAAGATTGCAGCCTTTCTGAGAAAATACAGCAATTTCAGGAAGAATCATCAAAAACAGTAAAAAATGATCAGAGAGAAAAAAAATTCAGAAGTATAAGAAAGCAAGCAGACTTGAAATTCTGATTAGATCATACATTTGTGTGCTGCTCTAAGCTACAATCCTTTTCTAGGGGTGTTTTGTTTGGGTTCTTTTTGGTGAGGGAGACATTTATCCATGTGCTATGTGCTAACACCTCCACATAACGAGGACAAAAAGGCAGATAGGAATAGAAAGGCATATGATGCCTTTCTGCAGCAGTCAGATGCTGGGGAATTAGGCAACCTCAAGACAACTGGAGGGCTACCCAAAGATACATCATAGATGCTTTTACATTAAAAATCAACCACAAAACCATGCAAAAAAAAATCTCTCAAACCAAACCACAAAAAGCCCCCCGCCAAAACTCCCCCAAATTAAATCTGAATTTCAGTGAAGAGTATGTCAGTATACAGCAGTCAGGCTAGGAAAAATACTGGTTATTGCTAACCCAGCTGAGAAAAACTAGCATGCACACAAAAAGCTCTCAGAGCAGCTACTGACTTGGATAATTGGGACACTCTTGATCCATTCATTTTCACATGGCTTTGAAAAGCAAGGATCAGCTGACAGCTAACTCAAGCAGTGGAGGAAAAAAGTAACAGCTTAAAGAGACTTCAGCCTCCTTTTTCCTAGAGGAAGCAAGAATTCAGATCCACAGAAGCTAAATATAGACCACCTCCACTTTTGTCTGTCCTAGGCACAGCAGTAGAGAAGCACTGAAGAGACCTAACTAAGCCTGATGGCTGCCAGAAGAGAAAAGAAGATAAAAAGCCCAACCAAACCTAAAACCTGTAGTGGTTTTTGTTCACATACGCACCTAACCTCTCCAGAATTAAAGGCTGCAATAGATAAAACAACAAAACTGGCTATCATACTCAAAGTTGCCTCTTCATGAAGTAAACCAGGCTCCAATTAAGCTTCAATTTCAAAGAACACCCTTCAGCATGGAAGCAGCATCTTCATGCTCAAGCACTGAATGAGACTCTAAATGAAAACCACTAAGATACTCGAGGTGTTACAAACTGCCATTCTGATGGTAATAGTAATCCTTGTATCAGATTTCTGATCATTGTAACTCTTTATGCCAGTATAGTGTAGGATAAGGAAAGTTTAGGAATCCATATTTCCATGGACAATGGATTTAATAGCTTGCCACTCTGTCCTTCCCAAGACAATACATGTGCTAGAAAATGTCAAGCCTGCAAGAGGACAGAAAAGTAAAACTTCACTGAATTTCTAATGGCTTTGGTGCACTGCAATAGAGAAAAAGAAAATCCAATTCTGAGGGATACTCAGTGCATGTAACTTTGAGAAAACACCCCTTAGTCTCTGCTACTAAAGAGCTGATATTTTAACAAGCACATAAACCCCGTCAATATGCTACATCTTCCTTACAACTCTTTTTCTGCCTTTGCTTTTTAGTACCTATTTACACAGCTTTGAAATTATTTCATAGAAGAAAAAATGGTCATTCTTTCCCTTCAGCTACACAAATCAGTTTGATTGATCACTGATCATGGCTATATTTGAGACTACAAACAGGTCTATGGAAGGAATTCTGGTATCAGAAACCCTGAAGTGATATGCCACAAAACCAGCTTGAAACAAGGAGGCAGGTTAGAGCAAACTAATAAAATTAGAAAAAAAATGCATGAGGGAAAGATATCCTTATCTTTCCCATTATTCTCTGAAGTTCTAGAAAGTTTGTTGAAACATGCAGGTCCTCCACCAGTCAGGAATAAGAAAAGATAAAGGGCCATCAGATTAAATAAATACTGCAGCCATTTCCTGTTTGATCCTGGAGCTTTCTCAGTTTTCTGACAAGCCCATAATAGACTGTTCCTTCTCTGCAGACTGACAGAACTCTGTAGCTATATTTAACAAATAGCTTGTGTGACTACTAACAGGTTAAAGACCTGAGAGCTGCTTCCAACACCACTGCTCAGGATGCAGAGACTCAGGGGATTCTGTGATGCTGCTGCCTATCAAACACACACGGATGACGCTGGAACATTCAAGGTAAGGATTTTATCAAGCTTACAAACCTTTTGTGCAAAAGCACCACAGAACTCAAGCCTCACATGAGCCAACACAGATTCCAGAAGACACCAACAAAATAATCCTGTGTGCAAAGCCAGGAATACCCCTGAGAATTCTGTGAACAGTGGGAAAGGGAAATCTGCAGGGTGGGGAGGGGAATGACCGTGGAGCTCAGGCATGGGCAACTTCCACACGCATTCCTGCAGCTGCTGGAGCTGCTGCCAGCATGACCAACAGGCCAGCATCTGATTATCTCCTCAAAGGTCACACTATTAATTATCATCCAGACTCCAAGGATATTAAATAACCCTGCACAAAATTCACAACTCTTGTAACACATTAGCTCTTTTTCAGCCTGACCGAAATCGAAATGCCGAAATCTTGCATTATTTGCTCTTAAGTAAAGATTATGGAAAATTATAGATGCTTAAAATAAATTTAGAAATAAATATAAGTGGTCAGATATCACATTGAAGATATTTTAAACAGCAACCGAGAATTTAACTGAAATATTGCTTTGCAATATTTAATTCAGAGCTTGCTTAGTCTGTCAGCACTCTAAACACTGATGCTGACTGCATAATTTTAACATCTGCAAAACACTTGTAAATTTAGATTTTCAGTTATTCAAGAAATTCAATATAATCCTTTCAAATAAAAATCAACAGATTCTCTTTAAAATTCACTTATATTAGGCAAAATTAATTTGAGGCAACATTTCTCCCTAGCTGGTAATTACTGTGCCTCTTAAGAAACAGCCTGATACACAAGCCCTTTTAATTCAGCCACTTAAGTTTATTAATTAATTTACAGTGCTACAGTGTCCTCTTTAGTTTTAATTACACAGTAGATAATCTTACTTAAAAAAAAGAAGAAAAATCTAGTCTTTTGTAACATTTTTCATTTAAAACTCCATGCATGCTATATATCCTATAGGAGCTTGCACATTTATATAAATATATACACCTACACAAACCCAAAATTATATATAAAATACACTTCACAGTACATTCTTTTTCTTAGCTACCTTTTTTTTTTTTTCTTTTTACTGGATAAGTGACGTGATCTAAAGACTCAGTAATCCCACTGTCACTAAAACAGCACATGGTGCAATATCAGGTGCCTGAACAATAATTCGGTGGTTTATTTACCTGGACCTCACTTGTCCTCTGCTTGATGGCATCTTCTTTCTCCTTCAGATCTTGCTCTACATTATTCTTTTCCCTGGAAGACCAGCAAACAATGCAAGAATACTTAAGAACATCAGCTACAGCAGGTACAGTTATCCAGCCCCCTAAGCCTGTATCTCTCTTTAAATACATAGTGAAACATTAAACAAAAAAGATGTGAGGGATTTCTGCTTTCCAAATTATTTACAAGACAGAAGCCCACAGAAGTGTTCTGCATAAACCCCCCTGTCTTTCCACCAACTGCACTCCAGTGATAAGAATGGCTCAAAAATGGAAGGGGGCGGGAGGCAGAAATCAATGAAATACTGTCTCCAGTGATCTCACTGTTGCTATGGAGCACTTGTCTAATGAAAACTGCTAGGAAAAGTGGGAGGGATTGCATCAGATTCCATCTATTAACCCCTGCAAACACAGCCATGCCTGTGCTCACAGCAGCCAGGGGACACTCCCACAGGCCAGCAGAGCCCACGAATGCCCTTTGCCTGTCAGATTTTGGATCTGTCTGTTGGGAAGCTCAGGCAGGAGCAGGAAGGTTGGCTTGGAACCACGATCTGCTCAGACACTCCACACGGAGTGATCTGCTGTGTCATATCAAGCCTGCCTCTACAGACATTTATTCAAGTTTAAATGACTGCTGATGACAGGGGAATTATCATCAATAAATTCTCATCAGTCAGACATAACAATAGCTTTAAGAAAGGGAACAAACCCATACAACTGACAAGTGTTACTGTTATTAAAAAATCATGAGTGTTTCTCTCTAGACAGCATATGGAATCTTTCCTCCTTCCATAGATGCAGAAAAACATTAAGCATTACAGTTTTTACACAATCTTCTGTAGATATTTACTTTCGTAAGGACTCTGTTAATAAACCAACACACACATTGAAGTTTGAATTTGAACAATAAACCTAACATTTCTAAATGAAATACCATAGTGAAAAGCTATTAGATTGCATTACTGGTATAAACCAAAATTAAGAAACTTCATATTTTAATAGCAGCAGATTGTTAATCAATCTAGAACTATTTATTTGTTTGCTCTTATAGATACAGAAGAAAGCATTTCTGTGTTGAAGTAAAGCAGGTCTACTCTAAGCTCTTAACTCAAGCTGAGAAAGTTTTAGTTTACTGCTAAACCACACACAATAAAATAAAAAGAACCCAGATATCAGATCCTAAATGAACATTTGCCCTGACAAATATTTACTACAGTTTACACTCTGCTATTATTTTTCTCATTATCTGATTAAAGAGGAACTTCCTGATTATGCCCAAAGGGGAAGTTTAAATGGAAGGAAAAGGAAAGATGTGGAAAGAGGAACTTTGAAGATCAAGGCTATTTATTCTGTTAAGTGTGATCCTTCAAAATAAAGGATCACACTTTCATAAAATAAATAAAATTCCTCACTTTCCATTCATCAGAAACTGGAAATTCTAAAAAAATCTTCACCTTTCCAATCAAAGCTACAGCATATTCCTCTAGCTAAATAAGCATCTGTAGCATAGTTGTACCTAGATATTTAAAGCATTGCAACACAGGCTTGAAACAAGCTCTGTTGCTTTGGTTTCTGTAACTTCCCATGAACAAAGGCCTCAATAAAGCACTTTTACAGATCTATGTACAAATCAGGCTGAAAAATACCTTCAAGCCCTCAAACACCCATCAAGCACAGCCAACATTCATCTATATTCTTCCTGACTGATGATAAAAAAGAGTAGGAAAACAAATACTTGTTGTTTTTCCTGCTGGGGTGGGAAAATGAGCAAGAAATAGAACTGCAAGCGGATATGTTTGGTTAATAGACAGTCTTTCCACATTACTGTCACTGATGTGCCAGAGACTGTCAGAGATGCAGATCACTTCCTTTGTATTTCAACACAAGCCAGGTACCTAAATCCTTGCAATCTGGACTAAGCAACAGGATACAACATCCACCCACTGGCACCTCCATGAGCCAAATCAGAGCACAAACAATGAATTGGAAAGAATCAAGTGAAAGAAGTATTGTCAGGCAGAACAAGAAAAGCTTAGGCAGCAGTCTCAGGCAAAGGAAAACAATCTGAGTGCATATAGTCTGCACATAACACATCCCATCCTCCCCCCCAGAAATGCCTCTTTGTTTCAAAGAAAAGACAACACAGAACTACTTAATTCACTAATTCTTCTGAATACTTCAATTTCTTTTTCAAACTATCTGCTATGCCCCTTTAGGAATGTTCAGCAACTGAAAGAACCAAAAACAAGTAACAAAATTGATTTGTTGGATATGATAGATTTCCTGGATCATAAAGTCCCTCACTACATTCAAAAAACAACCCAGAAAGAACTGTGGTCTTGCCAACAAAGGACACTTGTAACTAATTCAAGCCAATTTTTGAAAGCAGTACAATTTCCCTACGCATTTTAATAGCAGTCAGGTTGGGAGAACCTCATATCAAATAAACTAAAAGCAATGACTAATAGATGGCTTCTCCCATACAGATGCTTCATGATTTACCAAAACCCTAAATTTAATACTAATTTGTGAATGGAGTAATTTATAAACGGGAGCCAGCACATTGCAAATATCTGTCATAGCTGAGAACTGCAAAGTCCCTGTGTCAGCAGAGGTGTTCAAGCCAAACATTCAACCCTGGCCAGGCTGAATCACCTTAGATACAAAAGCAAAAAAATCAGAGTTCTTTCCCATAATAAGATGATGACTACTCACAGAGCTGGTAGTATTATCTACACTCATAGTTGCCCAATATTTCTTATTTTCACATACATCTGTAGTTGTGGGAATTCCTAATGTAGCAGTACTTACAGTTGGGCAATACTGGAAAAAAAGCCAAGGATTTGCCTTGTTTCTTTTAACATTTGTTACTCACAACCTCTTCTGCTGCAACAGCTCCGTTTCTTCCAAACCAGAGGCTGAGAAGAAATTATCTATCCTAAATTAAAGGTCTTAGCTAAGGTGATGTAGATCTTTGAAATTTGAAACAAAAGTTTGATGGAACTATATGGCAGGGAGAGATTGTCCTGTTTTTCTGGAGGATGTTTTGCTCTTTCATTGCTATTGAGAGACCAACTCACCAGCTTTATGGTCCTTTTAACTTGATTTATACTTCTAGACAATTTAAATGTTGCTATCCAGCATATGTGAGGGGTATCTCTGGTGAGATATCCCAAGTGAAGTTCAACTATTCCTCTGCTTAGAGAGGAATGTAGTGTCAGTTAAGCTTGAAGAAATTCTGTGAATTTGTGGGCCACCACTAACTTTGAAAGCAAGAAAGCAAAGCTGGGTTTGTTGGGGAAGAAAAAGCTTTTATGGCTTGAAAAAGAATGGTCCAGCCTCCCACCATGTTGATCAAGAAAAGCTTCAAAGAGCTTTCTAAAAACACGGTGAAACAGAATTTAGAGACAGCAGTGCTAACAGGTTCAAAATGATGCAGGTTCCACAGTGTCCCGAGGCAAATCATTCCTCCCACCATTGGGGTATTATCTAATAAGTATTCTGCATTTTATTCTTCATCTGAGCTCAACCTCCACCTTCCTGACTCTGTATTTATCAAATTAAGATTAACAAAGCTATTCCCTACCAGACTTCTTTCCCAAACTGCTGAGCCACAAAGACATCACCTCTGCATTCTTTGCTCAGTCTCTCCAAAAGCTGCTCTCCACACATTGTCATTCTTTTGGCCATTTCCTCTCCTGCCTTTTTCTTTTTTGTTGTTGTTTTTTGAAGTGCACTTCAAAAATAGATTCAAATTCTATTACTGGGTCTCAAAAATGCAGCTCTTGGACACTTCTCAATGGAATCAGAAACTAGATTTCTTATATATTGAGTCCAACAGCTGAACAATCTATCTTGCTTAACAATGAACAAAAATAACTTCAGTTTAAATTACATTTTTATATGACAACTATCAAGTCTGAAAGTGGATTTCACCAGTTGTAATAGAAATGGGGATTCACCAAAGATTGAAAGTTTCCTACATTTAGCACATTGTTAATCCCATTCTGTTCTGAACCTCTAAATCATATCAAAGTAAATTTCCCCTTTCTAAAAACAAATAAACACTAAGACTTGCCTCCACCCTATCTTCAACAATCTAGTATCATTAAACTGAAAATAATTGTCAATGTATATTTGCCCCTGAAGAAATGGAAGGAGTGACTTTTTCAGGGCCATGGCTCCTTCATACCTCACAGTAAGAAAAGAAAACCAGACACAAAGCCTGGCTTGCATGTTAGGCTGCAAGCCCACCTACTGAAAACCAACTTCATCTAAAAATTCATGCCAGCCAACAATTTATTTCCTTCTAAGATACCAAGAGTAAATATACACAGTTGCAATCCTATTTCAGGTTAATAAATGTGAGTGTCCAAAACTGGAATTAATAAAACCTGAAGAACAGTGGAGGCAGAACAGGGAGAAGCAAGGAGGCAGTGGGAGTAATAAGAGAGAATAAGCAAGTGAAATGAAAAAAATATTTATGCATTTAGGAAACAGATTGTGCTCTGACACACTGCCAAGTTAAATCATTCCCACAAGTGACATGAATTAGAGAGGCACATTTCACCGTGACAAAGCACCCACACTAAAAAAATAGGGAAATTTACTGTTCTTAATAGAATTTTCAGTGGATTTATGATAGTAACAAGAAAAACTGAAGAAAAATACTTGCTGTCTCGAGAGCATTACCAAGACTATAGAAAATATATGAATTTGATTTTCTCAGTCACTTGAAGTCATCTTAATTACCTTAGAAATAATTAATGGAATCCAAGAGTCTGCAGACATCAAAACAATTTTTCTCAGTCCAGCAGTTAATTTTATTACACAAGAGCAGCATCCCCATCTTTACCCCCATCAAAACCCTAGCAGAGGTCCATGCACAGTCATCTTCCCACTCCCTGTCCTGCATACTTACTGATCTTTTCCATCTCACTTCCTTACTGCCACCAAAAACAAGTCCTTGGGATGCCCTCTACAAATCGAAGATAACCAACACCATTTCTATATGGTTCCAGCATCCTAAAGATTTGCTCCATTCACAACTGCCAATAAAGATGAACAATGGAGAATATTCCCATGTCAGGGGAGTATTCATCTCTCTAAAACACAGCCTGAGGGCACAAGGGACAGACCCTTCACAGTCCTGCTGTCATTAAGTGCACTCATGTGAGTGAACAGAGAGCAGCAGTGTCACACAGCACTACAGACATGCTGACCCTCTACTTAGCAGAGCACTACCACCTGCTTTTCTCTTCTGCACTGAATTGTTTTTAAAAAAACAGTAAATAGCACAACTGAATCCAAGGCAACTCTGGCTATTCCTCCCTTACATACCTCTGCAGGTCCACAATTTCATTGTTTAATGTATCAAGTTCTTTAATTGCAGAAAAATCTGCTACAGAATTCGGTCCTTGAGTATTCTGAAAGATAAAAAATAAACACTGTTAGTCTAGGGCTTATGCTATTCAACTACTACATTCATTTTACTTTTTGTGGCAACGTGAGCTGTCCTCTTGTAACAACTGCTGGTAGCATTGTATTTCAAACCTTCAAGCTTAGAAACCCCAAAAGAGTATGGATGCTGTATGAACAGAACACAACACACAGCCAAAGCATGGAGACAGCTCAATTCAAAGAGAGTTTGTATCCTTGAAGACACCTTCCAAAAACCGCAGGACTACCTAATCATACAAGAAACCATAGAATCTTGTTCTAAAGTAAGTCTCACCTTACAGCTAATATTTAGGTGGTTTCCTAGCATTCATTTGAGAGAGGTTTGCTTACTACTGTTGTATTTCTTCACCTTGGTGATCCTCATGCTGCAGAGTACAGACACTAACTTGCAAAGATTTAAGGGATACTGAGCTTGTTTGACAGGAACCTCCAGAGTACTCAATGAAACTTTGATAATACAAAATCACAGGGTAACTTACACCATGAGTTCCCATTTACTTAATGTCTTTATAAGACAATGACTGTAATACAAATTATTTGTTTCAAAAAAAGTACACACAAATGGATAGAGAACAAACGCTGAAGACAGAAATTACAAATGCTGTAATTATTCTTCTGTGCCTTGTCACAACATGAACATGCTTAGAAAGCAACAGCCATTGTAGCTACCTCTTATAAATACATCAGCTCCTTCAAGTCTTGAATAAAGTCATCCAGGACAAACACAACACTCCGAGGACAAGTGCATACATATAATTTAAAAAGGCAAGTGATACCCCCAAAATAACACAAAAGTTTTTAAATGCTTAAGTTTCTCTACAGATAAAGCAAAATATTATTAACTATATGCTTAGTCAAACTGATACTCTGGGGAAGAAAAAAACCAAGAGCTATGAACACCTAAACTGTGAGCACACTGTGGCTGAGAGTATTATTCAGCAGACCTACAGAATATTCATGCATATTTTACTAGCACAAATGGTATGAACTGGGAATTATAAAAAAAACCAAACAAAAAAACAACCAAAGAACCAACCATACAGCTATTCTTAAACTGGTTAGTGTACAGCTTCTCAAATGGGCAAACTAGCTATGATGTTCAATCCTGCTCTACAGGAATTACACAGGGGTTTTGCAGAGTTGATCATGGCATTCCAATGGGGGTTTTTACTTCTCCTGTGACAAGGATAGAAGGAACACATGGAAAAATTAGTTGCAACAAAAATTTTTTCCAGGCCTCCTTCTTTCACCAGTAAAGAAATTCTGCACACTAATGCCAGCATCAAACTTGAGGAAAATGTAGCTCAATCTTATTTTCAGTTGTTCAGGAGAATTGGTGGGGGGCAGGAACATAAAAGCCAACATTTTTTAGCTTCAATACACATGTTGTACAAGGACAAGTTAGAACCACAGGCTGCCATTACTATGCTGCAACATGCATGCAAAACAGCACCTCCAGTTTTTAACTCAAAGTCGTAGTAAAAGGAAATTTCCATGAAAATTCTTTGAGAGGACTTTACAAACAAGTTTAATTTTTATGGCTTGTCATGCACGTGGTGACTACAAACAGTTCTGGGTCAGGAAACACAGTAACAAGTTTTAAACCACAATGGAATACCATTTTATTTACTGACATTTCTGCTAACACCTTTGTATGGGTCAACTCAGAAAATGAAGCCTAATATGGTGTTTTGGGGTTATTTTTTACCATGTACACCACATCAAGAAAACCAGCAAAAGCCTATCTCTGCCTACTGACTCAAGCCTTTTAGTTCAAATCTTGAACAATAATTTTGGACAAAAAAGTTCTTTCATATCAACAAGACAACACCTCTTTTAAAAAAGCTCAAAATGAGCTGAAGGTTCAGCTCAATTTAGTAAAAAACCCTCTTGTTCAGGATTTCCAGAGCTAATTGAAAGCTAACTTACCTTCTTCCACAATATTCTCACTTATCACTTAAGTTAATAACGAAATAAAAATCACAGTGATGTCTTTGAGAGTTTTACAAAATCAATTTACACACATAGAACAGCAGTAACCAACATCTAATGCTTTCTAATCACTCAATTTTCTGTGCCATCTTCAGTAAACCTAAAGGCATTAATCCTGATGCCAAATGCCACATTGGGCTACTACCCTGTCACCACTTCCCCTGCAATTTCACCAAGAAGACACAGAGTTTTCTCTTTTCAGTTTAAGCAGCAAACAGGAGCAGCCTCAGAGGTCTGGGCTCAAGGGAGAATCCCAGGGTTACTCTGGATGAACAACACTGGAAATCAGCTGAACTTGAGCAGAACTGAGAGAAGTGCTGAGCTCATTCATGAACTACGTGAGAGTCTTAGAAGGATGTTCATTATTAAACCAACAGACAGTAAATATTAGAAAAGCAAAGTTTCTCTAACCTTGAGAAAGCAGAGTTAACAAACTGACAGAATAATAAGGATGAAAAGCAGAGTGGTGCAGAATGGAAAAAACAGTCCAAACTAGAAAAGAGACATAGAAAGGAAAGCAAACATACAAAAAAGATTAGTAGAGTTGCAAATAAAGCAATTACTTCTTAAAAGCAGAATGTAAAAACAAATTAGATACCAGTTACAGAAACTCAAAAAAGTAGTACCAAATTTTGAGTTTCATTTTTCCACGTGTGAATTTTTCCTTCTGTTTAAGAAAGTTGTAGAATTAGGTCGATGTATTGCACAACCAAGAAAAGGTAATTCACATCAGACTTCATGATGTGTAAAACACATAAGAAATTGTGATGACTTCTACCATTCTGATAGCTACAAATTGAACTGCTGAGGTACAGCTAACTGCTGCATTAGGATAGATGGCAACCAACAGACTATGGAGATATCTAAACTATCTGTGAGGTATAAAATGGGGGACCATTTACTTTTAAAACTTTAAGTAACTCTGAACTTTTAGATCACATTGTTTCCAAACTCATTAAAAAAGACTGATGTGAAAAAGGTAACTGAACACATAAAGAGAAAAGTACTGAACTTGTGTATGTCACTTCAGATGGAAACTCAAATTTCTTTAAAATGGCAGCAGAAGGATTAGTCTTTCAAAAGAGAAAATAATGCTTTCTCAACATAAGATCTCTCTGCTTGGTTGGCAGGTGCAATAAATGACAGCTTCATTTTGAAGTATGGATGGAAGGTTTTTGTCAATTCTTTGCACGTAAGATTTGTTTTCTTCCTGATATTATGATATATTTAAGGTAAGCACTCGAGGTTGCTTCTTGTGTAGCCTTTGAAATTACCATTATTTGTTTGAGATGTACACCAAAAATGCCAAACCCATCCTTACCTTCTGTAAACTGACACCCCTGTCTGAAGGTGGAATCATCTCTGGAGTCAGAGCCTGAGGAGGATCAATGCCCTTTGTTAACTTCTGATTAATTAAATGGAAAGCCAAAGCAAACTGTTCCTTTGAAAGCTTCCCGCAGTCCTTGGTGTCACAGAGAGCCCTGCACACAGATGCACATGAAATTTAAAAAAATCCTAATTTCTCCAAGTACAGCCCTATTTAGTGCAGTTGCTGTCATTTACAACTGTGAAAATTGCTAGGGTGTATCTTCTCTTCTAAAGCAAAACTATAGGCATAGGAAATATCACTCAAACACACACAGCCACTTTCACTTTGCACATTGAGGCCCACAGCTGTGCTCTGGTGAAAAGCACAATCAGGGCTGTAGGTCACCAGCAACACTTTCAGAACCAACACAAGTTTATTTACATTTTCCTGATTTTCCTAAATTGGCAGTTGTGTTAACCACAACTTGGGAAAAAAAAAAAAAAGAGTTGTTCATATCAGTGTGCCCAGCAACAGCTCATAGCACAGAAAGAATTAAAAAGCATTGAGTGAAATGAAGGCCTTTCTGTAATGAATAATGCCAAATGAATGCACAGCTGTAAGGAAAGCCATGCTGTAGAATGAGATGGGACATAAATCTTGCATGCTAATAATTTTATAGAAATTCCCTTTCCCAGTACATGAGTAGGATCAGTGATCAGATACCTGTGATGATGTGATGTCTTAAATACACAGGGATAGCTGATGGGCAGCATTTGTAACAATCTGTGTTCAGGAATAAAGCTGATTTCCACCCATTTCTGTCCCAGAGCAGAAGCAAGTAAGTTATCACTGGCTATACAAAGGCCATGCTATTATATACAGAAATGTCACTTTCAGAAATGCCAGCATAGCAAGAAGTGAGAACTATGCCATCATCTACACAGCTGTCACAGGGAAAAAACCTACCAGATATGTGCAAGGAGAGCAGAAGGCAGTCCTGTTTTCAGGAACAGTTCTTTGGCTTCCACACCTGACACAAATCCATCCATGTCCTTGTCAGTTTTCACAAAGATCTCATCGTACTTAATTTTGTCTGCAGGTGACACAACCCACTGAAGGGGGGTGAGGATGGAAGGGAAAAAACCAAAACCACAACACTAAGATACAGGCAAGTTCTGTTTACAGTTTAGACTTACATAATTCAAGGACTACAGCACAGATTTTAAAAAAGTGATACAGGTGCCTAGTTCATGAACCAGTTTTATCCTCTAAACAGACATGCAGAGATCCTCAAGCAACTGCGAAAGTAGAAGCATTTCCCTCAGGAAAGCAGCCAGGATGTTTGGTGCTGCTCTGTCCTTTTGCCTATGCAACCAAGGCATTCCTTGGAAGCTGGATCTCCTGCCTCATCACTGTGCTCAGTCACAGTCCTGCTGTCTGTCTGGCTCTATCAATTTTGTTCCCCTTTACACAGCTGGGAAGCTTTAGCTGGAGGGACTGGAGAGCTGCTCAAGCCCAGGTTGTTAATAGCTGGACAGATTCTAAATTGAAGAATTTACATCTGAACAAGGTAAAGATGGCAATTAGAGCCACTTCTCTTACTTGAGCAATCTTTCACAACATTCAGCTAATATAAAGATGTCTGGGGTTTTTTGAGTGAGAACAGCTACAAGTGCATGTACGGATGCTAATTAATTTCAGTGCACACAGACAATTAACAGATGACTCCCAAATGGTGCTGTACACAAACTCACCCAGAATGGCACTGCTTCACAATAAATACAGCAAGACTTACCCTCAAGGCAAGGAAATTTCCAGGTTAAAACCTTGGCACCTCCAAAATTAAGATGCCAGTTTCTTACTGATTATTCAAATAAGGGTACTCAAATGTCCAAGCTGCATCTGATGCATCAAGTACCACAGTTCTTACCTTAAATACCCTTATCATTTTTTTTTCTTATTTTGAATATAACCAGTTATATGCAAGCTACTTGGAAAGACATTTCCCAGCTTCTGGACTCTAAAATGATGAGGGGTAAATAAGATGTCTGGGGAGGGTAAGAGGCATCAAGTTGCCTAGTAATCACAAGCAGAACAAAAATCAAATCTCCTGTGTCTAGGTAGATGTGCTGGACCTTTTGTTTTCTTTTCCCATTGCTTGCATTTATCTATTTCATTTTAATTCATATCTTCTCCGAATTGTCCACATGCACACACATACATGACTGCCACAATCTGTTTTAAGAAGGTGTCTATATTCCAATCAGTCTTCATCCAGACAAGTTGTACTCTGCAGATGTGTACCTGGACCACTATTTTTTTTTTTGAGCTTGAAATAATTTGTTCTAAAAATATCTTCAAAATCTGCACTAAACAATATTTTTAATCCAACTGTTTATATCTGAAGACATCAAAGACATCTAGGAAAAGTAAAACAGGGTAAATTTTACACCTCTCCATCTGGTCTTCCCATCAGCCTCCTAAAACCAACCAGCAGGACAAGAAGCAAACTAAAAACTGTATCAAGTCTCTTCATACAGGCAGTCTCTGAAGCACAGAGCTAAGAGTAGAAACCTTCTAATCCCCAGTAACTTCTGAACTGTACCTGTGTTAATGGTGTTTTGGCAGCTAAAATGCCCACAGGTGGCAAGGACTGATGAGACTCTTTGGTTGAAGATGGTATTAATGGCATTGCTCCTGGAACACTGAGAGGTTTTCTCTTGGATGGTGGCACCAAAGCTGCAGGCAAGGACATTGGCACTGGTTCTTTCTCCAAAGCACAGTATACCAAAAACATGGCCTGAACAAGAAAAAAAGGTGTGTGGATGTAAATATATTAGAAATACATATACATACAGAGAGAGAAACACTAAAGAATTCATTAAAAATAACTTTGTAGCATTTTTTCATTACGTTTCCCCTTCACAAGCCCCTCAATTGATACAGCTCATTGCCTTCCAAATTGTGGTTTTCATTACCACTTTCTTTTGAGGATCAGTGCTTAGCAAGTGAAGTTCAGTATCTTTTAGAACATTAAAATAATCTTCCAAGCTTGTGCCAGTACTTGTGGAATTTTATTTGAGAGAAGACTTCAAACACTTTAATTTATCACCATTTTTCCCAGAAATTGCTCCATTTAGAATTTAATTCTTTTGTTGTGGCCATCTCTAATTTAACACTTCCTACATTATTTCATCAGTCCTGGCTTTAATAGTGTTAAAATTCTAACTTACTACAAACTTTCCTCAAGGATACCTTGAGGCATTCAAGTTCTATAAATACTGAGGGTAAGTTAAGGCAAAACTCAGTGTCTCATGGGACAGCAGATCTCAGGTGTAAGTTTTTAATGGCTCATCTAACCCACAAAGAAAGTTACTGCTGTGTACTGTGACACATTCAACAAACTGACAGAAACATTAAACAGCACTAAAACTTGATTAAGGACTTGAATAAAGATAATAAATGAACGACACAGTCAGAAATTAATATACAGTGCATCTATTTTAAACCCTGCCATCAGGCTTTCAAAATCCCAACAGGCAGAAGATACTTACAACTGCAAACTCATCTCGATCCAACATTCCATCACGGTCAATATCACTCAATTCCCACACCTACCAATAAAAAGCAGAATATAGGGATCTTTTACTAAACTGCAGCAGTTTCCTACTTAAAACATCATTAAAAACAAACAGAGAACAGCCTCCCCCCCACCACAGCTCGAGTTCTATTAACAGCATTAATTTCCAGTGAACAATGTAAATTCACATAAACCACACAAAAGCAGAGAGATTCTTAAGCTGAAGACAGAGGCACCCTGCCTGACCCAAGTGTTAAAGAGTACACATAACTGATAAACTGCAGCTGGAGGTGATCCATCCAAATAGCAAAAGAAATTTTATTTTTCCATTCACAAGTCGCACTCCATGAAATCTAATACAAAAGTTAGGCTCACTACTACAAATCTTCAGTTTGAAAAACAGGTATTGCTGAGTACAGCACAGGTATTAGTTATGAACTGACAATTAAGAAGAAAGATATCCTTACTCGTCCCAAGATATCCACTGGCAGTTTTGAGTTGAGGAGCACAGGTTTCACCTTATCCCCTGACAACAGTCCATTCACTGGATTTAGGCTGTCAAAAATAGAATCATACTTGGCCTTGTCTTCCAGCTGCAGGGGCAGAAGAAAAATATTACTTATGCAAACAGTCACACTCATAGCCTAAGAAGCAGAAGTTCTTTCAAAAGTGTTAACCTTCTTTTAATAAAGACACATTGCAGTTCCTGATGCTCATAAGAAAACATCAAAAAGATACTATTTTTAAGTCAGAGACTCATCAAAACCCTGTGAGATTTCTTCTTCAATTATTTTCATGGCTTCATGTAACAACCTTTTTTTTTTTTCTTTATTTTAAATTTCTAAACATGAAGAGATTTCCCAAGAGTCAAGTGTTCTTATTAAATTAGGTCTATTAGCCCAATTACGAATTAAACAGGAATGGTAACTTTCATACTTTAGAAATGTAGCACTAGGTTCTTCTAGGAAAGACAGGTTTTCCTGCAAACCAGATAAAAGTTCTAGGTAACAGCTAATATTTAATTTACCTTTACAGCCCATGGTAGATCACTTGACGCTGTTCCACTGAGTAGCAAAGGACTACCAGTATCCGTCTAAGAAAAAACAAGGCAAAAAACCAGCAGACACATTAAAAGAGATGTGATTCTGACTTTGCAAAACCACCCCCTTATTTGAGAAGCTGCTTCTCAAAGCCAGAACTGCATTTTAGTCATTCATACCAAAGTTTAGAGCAAAAAAAATTGAAAATGTTTATTCCATTAAGGACAAAACTAATAGAACAAATACCTGTAGAACAAATACAATAGAATACCTAATAGAACAAATACATATCTTCAAATTATACACAATTTTATATTCAAATCCCCACTAGAACAGGTAGCAGCTTATTCCATGCTGCTTGATTTTTTCCCTTTTGTGGGGCTCCATTGCCCTACATCACCCTCTGAAGCGTTTGGTATTTACACCAAATCTTCCTAATTTTTCACTTAAAGGCAGTTCTTAATAATATGTTCAATTAAAAATGAAATCTTACAAATCTTGGTGGAGGAACAGGCAAGTTAAGACTACTCAGGGAAACATCCAATCCATTCTGTGCACAGGCTACAAGTCTCAGAGCCACAAAAAATTCCTACAGGGGAAAAAAAAGAATTTTTAAAGGGTTTATAATACAAAAAAAATATTTAAAAATATATAATATATTAAATATATATTATATATGAAAATATAATTTTTAAATGTAGTAAAATTTCAGAAGAAGTAAAAGCTTTTCTGGCATTACTATATCTATGAAAAGTTGCACATGGCTTCAAAGGGGGTCAAGAAAGTGACAGAAAGCAGTAGCCAGCAAATGTTGGATCCCTCCAGTAGGACAAAGTTCAATTAATTTTCAAGAATTCAAAGTGCAATTTTTCAAGAATTCAAAGTGCAATTAATTTTCCAAGAATTTAGTAACTTCCCAGCCAGTGTAGTCAGTTCTTAGCACTCAGTTCTTCTACAGAACAGTGAAAATTTGAAGTGTAATTGCAGCTGTTTATCTTAAAGGAACTGAGCTGATCCCACAGATGGTTAATGGAGTAGAGAAAAACAGAAATATGTACCAAAATAAGCCCAAAAAACCCCCAAATTGTTTGGTAGACATTACCACCTCCTCCTCTTCCTACCATGGGAAGAAGCAGATTCCTCTCCACAGACTGTTATTTATATTTCAAATCAAACAGCAACACACATTAGAGCTTGTGGTAGCACCACTGAGATGTAAATTCTGTCCCCACGCTGCTCATTGCCACAGCTTGGGAAGGACAACTCCAAACAGAATGTACCAATGTCAAGTCCACCAAAATTAAAGAAATAAGAATTTTGAAGATTTTACAGGGATTTTAATTTCTGCATTGTTTCCTACAAGATTATGAGGAAAAAAGTCACTTTCTTTGTAAATGCAATACATTAAACCTTAAAATACTTCTCAGCAAATTCCGCAGCTACACATCAGCCCATTTTACAACCTGGAGAAAAACTGATGAGGCAGCTGAAGGTTGTTTAATTTATTGTAGCTTCCACTCAAATGGGAATTACATAGCCAGTCACAATTAGAAAAAATCTGTTAGAAAAACTGCTTTCCTGAACCAGAAATTTCAGCTTTCATCTTGTTTCAAGGCTGGGTAATGGTCAGAGTCATACCCCACATAAACAATCATACCTGCTTGTTCAGGATACCTTTGCCATCAGTATCAGCTAGGTCCCAAATCTGAAACATAAAAATAATAAAGAGTTCACAGCACTTGAGAGGAAGCTGGCAAGTCCTCCCTCCATTTATAATGGACTCTTGGAGGAAAGTTCAAGTCTTAATTCTCATGATAGCACTTAATTGATGACAAATTGATGACAAATTTAAATATTGCAATAATTTCCATGACTGGATAGAAACTATTGGAACTATTGGATAGAACAACTGAAAATACATTAGGGAAGATCATGTAACCTGTAGTACTACTAAGTATTTTAATTTAAACAGGATACTAACTGAAGCAAGAAGACAGGATAATGAAATAAATTAAAGAATTGCCATTAAATACCTTTCCAAGTACCAAATCTGTCAATCCAGACTTTTTCAAGAAAACAGCTGCATCAGAAGCTAATACTCTTCCAGCATTAGCAGAATCAACCTGGGGGAGGAAAAAATCCTCACATGACAAACTGGCCTTTGAATTGATGCCATCTCTTTACACAGGCTCTCAAAAAGCTACTGAAGAAGAATGCTCAAGTTAACAGTCACACTGAGGACAATCTTCTGAACCTATCTCATTAGCCCCTCCTAATCACAGGCTTTTCTTCTTGATGCTATCAAAACATGTGATTTTTAAGAACAGAGAATTCCAGGGTTTGATTACATTTCATTGTCCAGCTCTGTATTCTTTACTGTTAGGGTCTGAAAAAGAAAGCTCTGCTTTGAAGATACCTTTACCACCACAGCAGAGGGAAATACTCCCTGAAGTGGAACTTGTTTACACAGTGAAGAAGTTGGTGATATTGGCAGCATACCAATCAGCATGCATTTCTCCCTGGATCAATAGAGACATCATTAAATAGAGAGTTATTCAAGTTCTTAAGTGGAAACAGTATCTAAACTAAACCTTTACAAGTGGGAAAAGAAAGAAGGAAAACTTACATCACCTACATGGTGATGGTAAGGGCAAGGGAAATAGAGGAAAAGCTGAGAGTCCTTGAGAGTCTAAAGGAAAGGATTCTTTAAAAGGGCACAGTATGGAAAATAGGACTAAAGGGATCTTCAGTCAATTCAGACTGTCAGCCTTACTACACCCCACAGGTAGGGTGATGATGATGACAACTGCACCATTTCCAGTCTCACAGCTTTGTGCTTAAACAAAGGCCATATTCAATATTGTGTTTGGAACACAAGACCAGCTGCCCAAGCTCACAGCTGCAGCACACACAAGGTGCTCAAAGCTAACAGCTTCCCAAGATGGGATTAGAGCTGGCTCCTGAAAGACTGTGGGGAATTTATCATTTGGAAGGAATGCTGCAGCAGTTGTCTGTAGGTACTTCTGAAAGGGAAGAAAACACTCTGAAATCCCCAAATCGTAATTTAATATGAAAGTGAAAACATCTATTGTTTTTAACACAACCAGTATGATTTTAATTAGGAGAGGGCTTTTCCTGTAACTGAGGATGCCCTGGTCAGAGCAATAAGGTTGCAAACACTACAGTCCACACTACAGTCCACTACAGTTAGGCTAATTTGATTTATGGGAGAGTTGTTCATCTACAGGCACAAAGCTGCCAAGACAGAGCATCAAACCCCCTTTCAAATAGTGGAGTTGACCTTGCATGTAACACAACAATCTTGGCATCCACTCAGAAAACCTCCAGCCTAGCACGCCTCCTTCAAGCAAGTCAGAGAATGCCACAGTATCAGCTGTGTTTACTTTTTAGCTCCCCAAGTCCAAGCCAGAGGAAGGTGACTTAAAGGGATTTAAGCAGGATTCTTACTTAACCCAATACTGATCTAGTTTCTTTTTGTACAATTGATTATCAAAATCTTAGTAACTATTTTTTTAAAGGACTGATTTCAATTTCTTTACAAATTACTGAGTCTTCAATGCTGGGGTGGGGTTACTTATGTTTGATTATTGCACTAGGATGATTGCTCGTGTTTGTCAGTTATACACCAGCTTGGCACAGCTTTTGCCCTGATGCATAAGGAGCAGTTTCTACAGCTGCATCAGCCAACAACCTCCTTGTTACAGCCTGTCTCTTGTAGGACCAGGAATTACCAAAAGTTACAAACATCCATCTGATGTGATTAGGGCAGAAGGTTACAGTGAGAAGTGCTTCAGTTCAGGACTCATCAAGAATTCAGCACTGCTTCCCTGCTGCACTGCACCATGTGATTAAGTAATTTCCTAGTGCTTTATGACAGGTATTTAAGTTTATCCCTTAACCTCAACCTGCTTTGTGTCAGTCTATAAAAGGTTAAACAGAAAAATATTTATTTGAAAGAAAAAAGTGCCTGCTGAAAGGCTGAGGTTCCAATCTCATTCTAAGTACAAAGGGCAGGATTTAAACCCATTTCACAACATACCTTTTGCCAGATGAATTCCTTCAAGTTTGTGATAGAATGGAAGTGTAGTCAGCATCAGAGCTGTTCCAGGTGATGAATTTATTCATACAAAAGCACACTCCACCAGCACCGTAAGACAAAGTGGGAAATGTCTCTCTGAATTTCTGTTCTGAAATCTGACATCTCCTTATCTGAGGAATGGAAGGGAAAAGTTCCCTAGTGGAACTGAAAGTCTTCAGACACGTTTGAAAGCTCCTCTTTAGGAAAAATCCTTGCAGCAAAGAGTTCATCTGAGCAAGTCAGAAAAATAATCCTCTGGGAAACAAATCCACTGGCACCGCTTCACTAACAGTAACATCATGTTTAAGGAATCCCTGTTCCTGTACACTTCTGAAACCACTGGATAACAAATAGTGCTCTAGTTTCACTAGGCTATGTGTTCCAACAAATGGAAGACACTGACTTAGCAACCAGTATCACATTTGTGCTTCAGTTCAGTTCCTTTATCAGAGTTTTTGCTCCACACTTCAGTGGCTGAGCAACTGCAGTCAGGAGGAAGAGACAGGCACATGGCAAAGGTGGTACCTGACAGTGAGAGTTAGGACTGAGCTGGCAACCACAATGTGCAGAACAATCAGTTCCCAGCCTTTTCTTGTGCCCTTATAATGATATTTCATTATAAGGGACTCTCCTAAGGTTTTTAATCCAATGCCTAGAGATAAACACACAGCGGATTTGGCCATCAGAAGGAAAGCTTTCTGAGGGTGATACTATCTCCTTCAGCCACCCAGGGCCATCTGAACTTTGATCAAGGTAAACTCTCTCTTCTTGTTTAGCAATTTCAAATCTGCTACTCTCCTGCAGTGGAGAAAATCCCTTATGGAAGTACAATGGCAAGCTCAGACTTCAGGCATCATAGGCTGAAACATCTGAGCTGCTGTTTTTTGCACTTGATAATGCGACTAATCTTCTAAACATATTCTGAAAATAGGGCATGGATAGAAATCATGGCCTTGTCCCTTCCCAGCACGTAAGTTTACATTCTGATGTTGACACACAGAAGAAGCTCCTAAACAAGGAAGCCATATACACCATAACCTGTCTTAGAGGAACATTACCAGCTGCACAAAGGAAAAAAACTTGGTTGGTTTTTTACAGGGTTCATCAATTACTCATCAGGTGTATTACAAAACAAAATTATTTTTAATTGCTTTTTACAGCCAAGTAGTTTAACTTCCTTGAAAGTTTTTACAATACATTTGTACAATACAGTACATTATGTACATGACAGAGAATATTGTTATTACAGAAGAGGTGAAACAGCTATTTTAAAAAAAAAATGTTGTACTTATAGGAATCAAGATCTCTTGTTGTCAAAATATAGAAGACAAGTGATAAATAAAATTTATATTAATATATTTTATTTATAGGCATTTTTTATTTTTGGGTCAAGTAGTCAAAAGATTTGCATCTGTTGAGTGAAACTGCAAGAACTACAGGCATTCTTTTTGCATTCAGTGGCCTTCTATCCAAATTTCACTCCTTACAACATCCTGTGATTAACTCTGGGGATATTCTGAGAGAGAATCAAGTTTTACATGATGCTAACTGAGCTACAAATGCAAGAATTTAATCTTCACTTGTAAAAAGTAACCTAGAACATATCAATACAGCATTTTAAAAGAATCCCAAGACCTCATATCAATACAGCATTTTAAAAGAATCCCAAGACCTCACAGTCTGTTAGAAGAGTGTATGATGTATGTTATACATACCTGGCAGTTCCCTAGAAAATAAGGGTCATCTTACAACCAATATTAAATTTATACTGATAGAGCTCAGACCTATGTGCTAGCTACTATAAAATATATTTTAAAGCACTATAATTTTTTTTTAACTTTTATTGTTTACACATTGTTGGCTAAGTCCATAGCAAAAGAATATAAATTCTTTAAAATCCAAATGAGGTCTGTCCTTTCAGAATATACATACCTGTCGATAGAATTTCTCATACACAGGATTTGCACTCGATAGCTGTAAAAGAGACACAGAGAGAAAATGAGCCCTGGAGATCCCTATTTCAATTCCCCTCTCCCTGGACAAATAAAGATATAAAACACACTCCACTGGTCTTCAAAGAAGCATTAAGGATTTATTCTATACAATGACGAGGAACTAGGATGGCTCTTCGTGCTGTAACTTTTAGCAGACTGACTTCTTGTTTTGCAGTCATTGACACCACCCCAGATCAGATTTCCCTCAGCCAGGTCACCAGGTGAGGCTGTGTGAAACAGGAACTCTTAGGCAACATTGCCTAGGGGCAAAAGCAGAAACCTGAAACGACTCAGGCTAGGAAGTGCTCTCTAATATTAGAGTACAAAGCAAGGTAATTTTATTTCACTGTCCTCTGCATAATTCTTTAGAATTTAGTGTCATATGCAACCAGTTTGTAAAATTTTCAGTTACCCAAATTAATTCGTGGATTCAAAACTGAACCCACAGCAACAGTACCACATTAAAACAGAATAATATTCTAACTTATGGTTTTGTAACTTGAACCTTTGTTGGGGATAACTTCTGCCTTCATTCCACTGCCCTCTACCAGACATTCAGGGCTCTCCTAAAGTTAAGTGGACAAGGATAAAACAGCTTCTTTGGAAAAGGCTCTTTCTTTATTTTTAAATTATTCTTAGAAACGCAAAAAAAAAAAAATCTAAGATCTGAAACAATGCAAAACCTAATCTCTTGGCCTGCACTAAATAACCTTGCCCAACAGACTGCCAAGAAATGAAGTGTTAGGGTTACCTCTCTTCCCCAATATAAAAACAGGCACAAAATCAGATCCTGCTTTCATGAAGTGCATGTTGCCTAAACCAAAGGCATTTATGCAGAGGATAACCCTAGAATTCAGAGTGTGCTGCCCTTACAAACCCTGTGGGAACAACTGAGCATAATACAAGCTAATTACACAATACTTACTAAAAAAGCCCAGAGCACCTTCAAATAACTTCAAATATCATCCAAAACCAGAGTTCTCCTCCTTAAGAGGAATATTATGTCAAACCCCAGGATTTGCAGACCTTTGTACAAACAGAATCCAACAAAGTAGCTTCTCTGGATTTAAAATTGAGACGTTCAAATGGAAATATGGAAACCAACAGCATCGTGGATGTTGTCAATCACATCTTGGTAAAAATCTTTACTAAAGATTGTATAAATGGTTGACAGCTAAATAACATCACATCAATTCTCCTACAGCAACAGCTGCTCTTTTGGATGAGTACTCCGTGTTCACAGGGGCTGATTATCAGAACATATTACTAAGAGAAGATGTTTGGTGGAAATTCATTTAGTTTGATCTTGTGCATTTACAGAAAGTGTGCAGCATCACCAGAGCATGGTAAAAGACAAATTATAGAGTACAGCTAGAAACAACAGGAGAGCTTCCATTCAGAGCTTGTTCAGCAAGTATACTGCCCCAGAGACTCAGCTTCTGATTTTCTAGCTGGTTTTTGGGTTTTGTGTTTGGCGGGGTTTTTTGGTGGGTTTTGCTGTTGTTGTTGTTGTTGTTGTGTATTTTGGGTTTTTTGGTGTTTGGGGGGAGGGGGCAACAACAGGGACACACAGCTGGTATGGTTTTATTTGATTGCTAGGAGGTGGGTGGAAAATACCTCTCCCAGAGCCAGACATGAAAAATTACATATGCTGGGAAACCATCATTGGTATTCACTGCAATACCTCCATTTTTATAGCTTAACCTTGCTCTGACTTTGCTCTGGTACCCAAAGACTTTTATTATTTCAGCCATCAACTAAGCATGCAGTTACACATCCCTTAAAATAGCCTGACACAATATATTAATGTTTTGCCACCCTCAGACTGCCACAACACCAATACAACAAACACCTTCCAGTCATTTTCCAGCACTCCACAGCATGCTGTATTTTCTTACCAAAGCCTCACATGCTTTATTTACCCACTCAGATATACTTTGCAACCTATAGGGGTAGTTCTCCAAAATACTCAAGTATTTGACCTACTAAGTGTTACTTCATGAGAATGTAAAAGTCTAGGCACAGGACAAAACTAAATCTGTGAGCAGAGAAGCAGAACAGAGCTGGCCAGTGCATCTGCTGGAACCCTCCATTCCTGTGCATCATCCCTCTTGCCCAATGTCACCCTTTGTTCAGCCAAATGTCTCCCTATTACAGCCAAACTGATCACTGTCACTCCTGGACAGGAAACATCCTGTTGAAGTCCTGCAATGGAAACACTAAGTGCAAATAATCTTTTCATTCAGTACTCAAGAGTATGAGCCAATAATTCTTTACTTCATTAGTGCTTCCAATATTCATTTTATATGACTGCAGTAGCTGGAATTTCCTGTGAATAGAAAAACAGTAGTAAAAAAGTTTCTCAGACTATTTAACTAGTCATAGGCTTGTTCTTCCTTTAAAGTTTACCCCACAATAAAGAAACAACTGCAAATATAATCTAGGATATTCTTCTGGGATAAGAAAAAAAAATACAGTTCAACACCTTTCCAAGTGCTGCCTTAGAATTTACCCGGCAAAATTCTTTTTATGGGATTTGTAGCAACCATTTGCAGAGTAAATTCAGCTTGTTTTAAATGCAAAATATGGGAGGGAGAAAAGGTCAGATTCCACAGCATACAAAAATAGAAAGACATTATTATGGCTCCATGTCAAAGTTGATCACTTCAGAAGGGTAATGTGTGTTGTAGTAATTACAACCTTTGATACAAACGTATGAACTTTAGAATGATAACCTAGGAAATAAAAAACACCTTCAGGGACACCCATCTTTTTCATCTTCTGTTGTCAGTCAATCCCCATGTTTTCATGCCTCTGGCACATTCACATTTAGGTGTAATAAGATACTATTACCAGTCTGTCCACCCCATCCAGCCACAACCTTCCTTCCAAAAAGGCTTAAAAACAAACAAACAAAAGCTGTCCATAGAGAAAAACAAAAGTAATTTCCCTTTCCAACCCCACTGAGATATCAGGGGAGAAACAAGCTATTCTATCCTGATTAAAATCTATATTCTAAAAAATATATTATATAATTTTTAATATACAAAATACCATATTCTATCACAACACAAAGCTCTAGGATTCATTTTAAGAGTTTCCAAAAGATACAATCTGGCCTTAAATGTTCTTCCTGTAGTTAACCAGCCAAAAAGCAGGTAACCTCAAGGCAAGCTGGTTTCCTTACAATGCCATTTCAAAACAATAATCAACTTCTCTCTTTTTCCTCTATTGCTTTTTTGTCTTAGCTGAAATGTTTCAGGGAAAAGCTTTCTACCACTTTCAATTGTGTAACAAAGAACATCTCCTACAGCAATAACAAATGTAAAGAAAATATTTGCTATAAATTTCTATAAAACTATTACCAAGTACTTAAAAATGGAGCACTTTCTTTCCCATTGAACAGCTGAAGCAGGCACAAGAACTGCTGTCTTCTCTCTGCAGAGATGTCTGTCACTGCATAATTAGAAATGGTTCCATTTAATTTTCAAATTGCTACAGAAAATCTCCACCATCTTCTAATCAGTACTGAACAAAGCCTGTGCAAAATGAAAGAGTAGCTGCACTGCCTTTTTAGAGGCAGCTTCTCCCTAACATGGTGGATGCAATACCAACCAAAAAAATTAGGTTCTATTTGCTTTAGGAGCAATCAGTCCCCTCTATGTGCAGGTTAAAACGCACACGTGCATACTCTGGTTTCTTCATCTGCAGCACAGAAAGAGGAACAACAGGTTCCTCATGCTACTAAAAATTACAAACTCTGATCTTTATTTAACAATTTGTCTGATTTCTTAAAAAAAAACCAACCAAAGAGACACCAGAAGTTTGCCAGAGACCTCAAAATCTCTGGCTCTAGATTACACATAATATGTGCATTACTATGAGGGTATCATTCATACTGCAAGTATTTGGATCCTGTGTATCCCAGTAACAAGACCTTAATTCTGCCAATGTGCACACAAGACAGGAATCCATCCAGCTCAGCCTCAGTGTAATACTCCATGTTTCCCTTCAACAAAACAGCGCAGCATTCTCAACTCTGCAACACAATACTCAAGCCTAAAATGAGACTTGCAGCTAATTAGGATACAAATTGATATTACATGATTTTGTCTCATTTACCAAAGCAGCTCGTAACTACTTCAAGACAATTACCACATTTCTCACAAAAAGCATTTCATCAGGAAGACAAACACAAAGTTATCTTCCTTTTCCTCCTGAGTACTTTGCAGTGTTTCCCTGAGCTGTGAGCTTCCCCTTCAAACACAGCCAGTTTTTCAGAATAAACCACAAGTTCAATTTTCAAGAGCAACTAGAAGGTACTGAATGTCCATATTAACCCACCTTTCAAGAAACACCTCTTCCCCATTCTCAACATCCATCTTCCACATCTTCAGTTCTCTGTTCTTCCTCTCCTAAATTTCCCCATATGAAATTGGTCTGATAAGCAACCACCCTTGGAAGGTCAAAACATACAATCCCTTATACTGGTTATAGCTTAATCTGACTCTTCCAACAACAGATGACAATCCGTGAGATCGGTCAGTTCCTTCTCATTGCTGTTGTTTGCTTGTTTCCAAACCAAAGGCAACCACAACAAAACACTCCTGTGGTAGAAGTTCCCTTAGAAGTTCCACATTAAATTCACAGTCATGCGTTGAGCAAACGCAAGTGGCAACAATATGTTCCAGAATGGGTTCAAAATGGGGATATAAAAAATACTCCGGATACCTACTATTAAAGGGAGAGAGGAGGGCGAGATAATCACCTTCAGTTTGCAACCCTTGCTCAAGCATACTTGGTGTAATAAATTTCTCTACAGCAACACAGTCCTGAAGTATTTTTACTAATCAGTGCAAAGAGCACAATTAGCACAGAAAAGTTTCAAATTACTGAAATTACAGCTTTGATATTCAAATAAAGGACGTGCAGCCCTCTCAGACATTGCAGCTGCAAAGCCATCTGAAAATACCCTTATCTCAGTTGGAAATACCCAACGTCCCAGCCATGCTAAAGTAGTGTCAAACCAAACACAGGAAGGGGAACAGAAAATCGGACTCAACAGTGAGTCTGAGGGCAGGTTCATGTGCCTCCTGCTCTCTGCATGTGACCTAGAGCAGATCGTAGTGATCTGCACAACTTCACTGCTGCTGTCCGTAACTGATCTCGGTGCAGCCACCACTGCACTCCCCACCCCCACGCCCTCATTTTCACTTCCTCATGCTCTTCAACAGATTCTGAACACTTCAACACTTGTGAGGTCTTTTTATAACCCAAAAATTCCAGATGTTAGAACCTACATTGAAAAGAATTATCTTCAGGCTTGCTTGACTTCCTAAGATGATTCTTATGCAACACAAGAAGAAAAAACAAACAAGCCCAAAAAAGAAATACCCACACAAATGGTCAACACACAGAAATATCTCCCTCAGTTTAACCACTGTTGTAAGCTGCAGCCACAATGGTTTTAAGGATACTGGCAATTTTTTTGCTTCTGTCAACATTATCACATTTGTATTTAGTCCCCCATCCACGTGACCAAAAAAGTAAAGAAATTCTACAATGAAGGGATTACACACCCTGTAAGCAATAATGTCTTGCTGTAGAACACACCAGAGTTGACACCCCACTCCTCTCCCCAAATCATGAGACAGAGCAGCTCTGTCAAAACATCTTTCCCTTCAGTAAGCAGATGTTTAAAGCTTTTTCATATTAAGAGACTCAGACGATGCTAACTTAGCCATTTTAATATAAAGTACTATACCTCATAACTCTATACCTTTAGACTCTTAAAGACATATTTGTTTTCTCCACACATTTGCTCACCTTTTCACTGAACTACCCCTTCTTTCCTTGAAATGGTTGATATTCTCAAAAGTGAGCTATGTAAGTAACTGCAAACTTGTGCAGCCTTGCTGCCAGCTTTTTAAGTTTACTTCCATGTGCTTAAGCAATTCATTAAGCTCATTTACCCGCTTTGCTTTCTGTAAATGTCACAACTGGCTATCAGACTGAAGCATCCCAAGCCAGGAGGGTGAACCAATAGGCCCACCTCAGCCTTATGTCACACAGGAATGGGAATTTCTCATCTCACTGCTAAATGAAATTAAAAAGTATCAAAAAGTACCGTTCATTAGCTATCGCAGCTCTAGGGAACAGACATGATCCTAACGGTATAGAATAACCTGTGTGAAACTATTCCATTACCGCCAGAAAAAAAATGTGAGCAACAAGGATTGAGGTGAAGTGAGATGACACGAGCACGAAACGGTGCCAGAGTCTCCAAGTTTTAGGGCCATCACCTGCACAACTCTTCACTAGAAGGCATCTGTATGGGCACTATGTGACAACACTGTCGCCACACTACACTACGGGGCCCACCAAAACCAAGATAAAAAGATACTGGCAAGCAGTATCTGCAGAGACGGGTTTCTGTTAAAACAAGGAATTCGCCTGTCCCTCCCAGGGTCACCTGCCCATGGTGTCGCTGTCCCGGAGAACCCCTCGATGCCGGGTGTGCCCGCGGGGCTGGCACCGAGCACGGACACCTTAACCCAGCGCTATCGCCTTTCAGCCCCTCCGCGAACGCTCCCCGAGTCCGCCCGCCCTCGGCGTTCCCGGGACGGGGTTCGCCGGGCTCCAGCTCGGCGCCCCGAGTCCTACGGAGACAAAAGACGGACCGCGACCGCTGCCGGCGCAGCCCCGCCCGCCCAGGGCCGCTCCCCGGCCGGGTCTCCCCAGCCCCGGGCAGAGGCACCTGCGGCCGGGCGGGACCCGTTCCCCGCCAGTGGCACCCCCGGGTCGCGGCGCGGGGCTGCCCGCCCGCCTCCCTCCCCTCGCTGCCGTTCAGCCTCCCTTCCTCCCTCCCGCAGACACGGACACACCCCCGCCCCGCCGCCACCTGACAGCGGCGGGGCAGCGCTGCGGGGCGGCGGCGTCCGCACAAAGCGCGGGCCCCCGGGCAGCCCCGCGGCGCCCGGCCGTGCCTGCGGCGGGAGCGGGCGGCGGCCCCGCGGCCGGGCCGGGCGCGCAGCCCCTTACCTGTGCCAGGGAGAGGCGCGCGGCCATGCTGTTCCATGCCCCCGGCCGGGCCGCAGGAAGGACGCGCCGGGCCCCGCCACTCGCCGCACAACTTCGGCAACTTCCCCAGCCGGCCCCGGGCAAATCCCGGCACCGGATCCGCGCCCGCCCGCCGGACGGAGCCGGAGCCTCCCCCGCCGCCACACGGCAGCGCAGCCGCGCGCAAAACCGGGCGCGGACCGCCGGAGCCGGAGCCCGCTCGAGGCAGCTGCAGCGAAAACCCGGAGCCGGAGTCCTTGGCCTTACACGGTGACCAGCATCCCGCACTGCCCGCTCCTGGCCTCTCCCTCACCTTCCCTGTTGGCCCTGCTTCTGATGGAGATGCTTCCGGCATGGTGAATGGTTGCATCTCCAGTCCAGTCATGACACAGGTGGGGGAAGTCCCAAAACAGGAGGTGAACCAGGTCTGGGCTCAGTTGCAACAGAATTGGGCACAAGGCCCAGGAGGAAGCAGCGCGTGAGCCCAGCAGGATGTCCTGACCCGACGCATCCTCACAGCAGTGAGGAGCAGCCCTAAACTTGGCCTCCTGCTTCCCTCCACTCACAGGAAATCAGATGCCTGTCCAGACAACTCATGGTTGTACACATCCTTCTGTCTCTCTGCTTGTACTCAGGGCAACAATGGCTCTTCTGGAGCGGGTAACCAGAAGAAAGGGATGAGCAACCCTTATGGCAGGAGAAACTATGAGACATTACAGGCAATAAGACACAAAGGAGCAAGCTGGAGTGGGGAGTAAACTGCACCACATTCTCCAAACCCACGGAAACAATTGTGTACAGACTGGCTGAAAACAATACTTGTGTCATCACTCATTCTCCTGCTCCTCCTGTACCTACTCTCCTACTCCCACTGGCTTATTTCCACTCCTACTCTGAGTTCTGCACTACCTCAGTGTACATCAGTCACTGAGGGCTGAGAGAAAACGTTCCCATTTTTATACTTTACCCCAAGGTGGTTTAGGCACGCATTTGAACTTGAAATGTGCATTTGGACCAATAAGAGGAAATTAGCTGAAGTCATACTTGATTACTGGAAAGCTTTCCCTACATGCTTTGTTTTCTTTATCTGTTTGTAATTCTCTACCCCTCTGCATTGTTTTTGTCCTTCTCAGCTCAGTCGTGTGCTCGTGCCCCACCTCTGCATCCTGTCATTCCTCAGCTGGCAGTCAGCCTGAGCTGCTAGTGCTCATCATCTGTCGTGAAACGTGGGATCCCTCCTTCCCACCTATTCCTTAATAAAGGTTTTATAGAAGCTCTGCTTTACCAACCTGTTTCTCAGCCATTTTTTTTCAGCAAGAAAAAGAAGATATGGAAGGGAAGAATATAAAAAGCAAACAGCATAGATATAAAAATATTCACACCATTCACATACTCACTATCACTTCTCTACTCCACCTCACACTTCTCCCCATAAACAAAATCCCTCGAAAACAGCCTTTATATTTCTAGGTTGATTTTTTCTTCTTTGATTAAAATTGGAATTCTATCCCAGAATAATAAATACCTGGAAATTAAACCAGAAGATTGTAAAGCTACAACTGTGTCTCCTGGGGGAAGCAGTATTTTTGGGAGAGGGCCCCTCGGTAGGCATTTGGAGAGTCTGGGTTTCTGAGCTGCCATGAGCTCGTGTGGGTGCCCTTTGCTCTGTCGGTTGTTTCCTTCATCTCTCAGTCTTGCAGCTTGGCAGGGACTGGTGGCCTCTCAGGAGAGAGGTTACACCCAGGCTGATGTGTTCTCACTGCAAAGAGAAGGAAAATGCAAAACAGGGACCTGGGATCTGGCTCTGGAGTTGGAGGCTTGATGCTGAGAGCCGCTGTGAGCAGGATTTTGAGGGCAGGCTATCTGGCTCAGCAGTGTTCTTGCTGCTGTTCCCTTTCTCTCCTGGGTGTTGCATCAAGTATTTCCCACCAGGTCCAGGAAGAGCTGCAGCAAGGCTCTGGAATAAGGGTGTTGAGTCAAGGGACTTGTGCAGGTCAGCCAGCAGAGCTGTGTCACCCCCCAGAGCACAGTTAAAAGCCCCAAGTACCCTCAGAGCAGAAGACTTGTCCAGTAGGGAGGTCTGCTCCAGCTGGTCTGCTCCTGAAGGCCTGACCTTCCTGAACCTTTGTGTTACAAAATAAACACCAAAAAACCCCCATTTTACTCCCTCAAACTGTGAAGTGCACAGCAGTCTGCATCCAGAGAGCCTTTTCACAGTGCTCTCCAAAGCTGCTGTGGCTGACTCCAAGTTGCACCTGCAGCTCAGGAACAAGCAGGCAGTGCCAGGTACGTGGTTATGTACCTTCACCCTGGCTGTGCACACTCAGTCATCAAGCATGACCACTGTGTCCACAGTCAGAGGACAAGAATCACTGAAGGTAACCACTCTGGCCTCTACAAATTAAAGTAATAATCAGTTTCATATAATCAACACTGAATTAGTGTGGTCACGTACATACGTGCTGCTGTTGATCATTATGTGCATCTCACAGACAAATTGCCCTGGATGCCTCCAACCACCTGAGTTAAAACAACCAGCTCGGAGCCTCAGACATCTCTATAACAATCACAACAGCACTTAGCAGCCTGCTGATGGTGAATGATTGTACTGCAGATTTTCACAAATCTGGAATGACAGCTCCCAGAAGAAAAACAGCTCTCTGCTTCTCAGCTGGAATTGAGATGTCATCACCTGACATAGGATCACAAAACTGGACTTCATTCTTGCTTTCAGCCAAGAGAAAATCACAGCTACTAAAATTTACTCAAACCTGTTGGCAGGTTTGCAAAACAATGCCCTCCAATGACCTTCTTGGCTTAGCCATGAGCAGCTCACCAGGGCTTGGCTAGGGTGGAAGAGCTCCTGAAATCTGGAACGGAGGGATTTTCTAAATGTACCTCTCCTTGTATTCCTCCTCAGGAAACTCCATTCTTCTGTCTCTTCCTTTGCTGACCCCATGAATCTTGACCTTTTGCAATATCTTCTGTGGAGTGTGTAAGGAGTGGTGGGATTCTGTGCTGGGTTTTCAGGAAAGCTTGTTAAGAACATAAGAAAGTCAAAAGATCAATGAACTGCAAGAATTTTAACAGTTTCATTTTATAGCTTTTTGCATTCAACATGAATTCTCCTGCAGGATATGTTTATCTGTAATCAGCTCTGTAAGAATTGCTATATGTTGATTTTTTTTATTGCAAGATCCTCTACTACAGTGCACTTTATGCCCAAAGGACATGGAAAATAGTATTAGCATGCTTTTATTTGTAAGTGTAATAGGATTATTCTACGATTCTAAGTACTGGCATTTTGACAAATAGGTACCAGATCTCAGTGTTCTTTATTGTTTCTTTAAAAGTACAATGCACAAGGTTATGTCTGTGCTGGACAAACAAGGGACTGCTAACAAATCAAAACTAGCCAAATGGCTGGTGAGGACTGGGCCTTGCAGCAGGCATAGCAGAAGCACAACCATTTTGGTGCAAATCCCCACTGTGAAACACTGTGTAAGAGTATAAAGTGACTTGTTCTGGTACAGCTGAATTTGAAAATGTGCAAGATAGCACAGAAAGTCTCTCCACCAGTCAGAGCCAAACACTACCAACCTCTGTTTTATAGATCTCCAAATATGATTGTTAGTAAAGCTGGTAACATTTTAATCATATCCACTGGTCTCCCCAGAAATAACACCTTAAGTGTCCATCTCTTCCTTTCTTAGAGCTTTGGTCACCCTATGGATCAGCACACAGGCAGCCCAAAACAGCACACGGGCATTCAGTGTGACTTGCTCTGCTTGTTCTAGGAAAGGTGTTACTACAGCCCATGAGCACTCCGGAGGCTGAGAGAGGAATGACTCAGTCCTGCCTCCAGCATTCCTGAGCACGAAATGAGGTACCCAGCTCTCTGGAATTCCAGTGCAAAGCAGAGCAGGAGCTGCAGCATTGTGTGTACAGAACCAAGGATTTAAAAGTAAGAAGGATTAAGCGACTTTGAGTTTCACAGAACAAAAGGAAACATATGCATCAACACACAAAATCTTGACCAGAAAAAGGAATCCCTGCTCTATGATCAAAGACTGTAATGCAAGGGAACCTGCCCACAGGCAAACAGACATTGCACAGGTTTCAGAGATCCTAGCAACACCCATGCTCCTGACACAGAACAGCATTTCCCATCTAGGTTACTTAAAGATCCCTCCCGAGAAATAAGGAAGATCATCACACAAACTTTGACAATCTTTGGACTGAGGAGACCTTTTATCAAAAATCTGAGTACTTTCCAGGACTAGTGACACAAGCTGGTTGAGAAAGTCACAACTGCAGGCATGCCTTTATCTGAAATCCACCCCAGGATATGCTTTGTATGCTCTTTACATTCTATGCAGCTGCAAGTTTTCTAGACAAAGGGTTACAGATAGGCTGCAATGTTTTAAGGCCACAAGAGACCACTACAATCATCGAGCCAGACTCCAACAGACCTTCTGTAGAGATCTGTTAATTTCTGGGTTTCTTTTGCATAAAACATGTGATCTGAGAATCCTACAGTGTATCTTCTAGGAGGATGTCTAGTTACCAGAGTATGTACACTGATCATTATGAAAACTGCATAGGACTTATCTGTTTGTTCATCTTGTGCTGTGCTCTTGGCTTCTTAAGGTGGATTGCACACTTTCAAAGTTGTAGCAGCTTTGAAAGAATTTCCAAGTGGGTTGTGGGATGATCAAATTTATACAAAAATGTAGCAGTAGTAAAGAAACACAAACTAGGATATTAAGGTAACAGCATATTTCTTCATCTCTTAAGTGATTTCTGTTCATATGTTCAGAAGTATTTGAATATATCTGAATTTAACTCCTTCATCTGGCAGAAACAGAGTACAGTGTGGAATCATTGTACCTCTTTGTTTTGTAAAATGATGTCATCTATATTGCCAGTATTCAGAAATCCAAAGGCTACAATTGTTTTTGTACTGTAGTAATTAGAAAGAACAATCTTGAATTTTTGTTAAGAGAATGGTAAAATTGAAAACAACCTGAATAGGGCTTGAGTCAATCTGTTTAATCATATCTGATGGAAGAGTTGGCAAATCTGAAATGCAGCAGTACAGATCTGTGCCATTTTAAAACATACACAGTTTATCTTTTCATTAAGACTGTAAGCATATTTTCTCAAACTAATTTGTATTAGCCATTTTCATGGGGCTACACCTCATGTTGTAAAAGAATAAGAGAAAATGTAGATATATACAAGAGGTTAGCTTGACCTCTAGATAATTAGCTGGATGACTGACAGCACAATGACATTTTTCATTCAAGACCATATTTGAAACCCAGAAAAATCTTCAATAGACATTAATTTGACATGTCCAGCTAATGTAGCAGTTGGAGATTTTGCTGTTCCTTGAACAGTTTAATACATGTTCTGAAATAGAACAAGCAATAGCACTGCTGAAACAGCATCAGTCTTCATTATAAATTAAACACATCGATATTGTAGTGTGTAGTGTATATTAAACCAAAATGAGGATTGAAAACTAATATGTTTACAAAGTAGCAGGCAGAAAAGCTTTTACCAACAGTTTCTTCTGTTCCCTGTTTCCTTAGGCATGTTGTCTATACCATAAATCCAGGGAACACATTGCTCACCTTTCTGAAACAATTAAAAGATTATTATGTTTTAAGAAAACAGAAAATATTAAAAAATACAATCTACACACTGAATTCCCAACCTTCCCCTAACCTAGAATTAGTTTACTCTGACCTTCACAAAGATTATTGATTAATTTCAGAATTATGAGATACATTAAGTAATTAGATAAAAGACCATTTTGTATTTTTTTCTTCTCATTTAATGGTTTGTCTTGAAGACAAACTCATGACTGTTAATGGTAAAAGACCATTTTTATGGCATTACTGTAACTCTTGATACTAGCAAGTGTTTCTTCTTGAGATTTCCTTACTTGTCCTCCCAATTATTTTAATCTTCTTATCTATTCATATCTTCTCCACTTTCTTTCATTTTCATCTAGTCTTAATTACAATCATAACAATGTCAAAATGGTTCAGAAAATGTTTTAAAAAATAACATCAATGCAGTAACATTGGTCATAAGACAAAAAATTACTTTCACAAATTAGAGTAACCTACAGCAACCCAGTCTTCAAGCTGAGAAATTCAGGTACCAACATTTAAATAATATTTTTAAATTCATCTTTATTCAGGACAACACAATAGTCATATTTAATTTTACACTAGTAGTTAAAACCTCTCCTAAATCATGTTTCACTTGCTTTCAGCAATGAAGTCCCTCATGTATGGGAGCTGCAGTGACAGAACAGAGATCTCAGCTGGGTTAAGGTAGTGAGTGCCAAAGGTTCAGTGAAATGAGTCAAAAAGCTCAACAACAGTGGAAAATCAATCTTATTTGAAAAGGTGTTAATGATTTAGCCCTCAGAGTAGACAAGGACAGAGATGATTCGACCATTTTAGCTAACCTTGATCAAGTGACATTTAAAATGGTGGTTTTGCTGCTATGGAAAAACTCACAACTTATTGACTAATACAGTGAGAAGCAAGAGCAAAGCATTACCTTCCTACATCTCTATCAGTGCTGAGAGCTGTAAAGGAGCCTGCAGGTTACACTCTGTGAAAGCTATCAAATACCAAACTGCAGTGCTCTTTCTGCAGGCAGAAAGAATTTCCACAGATGCTCTTTCAGCTGCATTTCCCCTTCTCAAAAGCACAATCCTGCTGTATGTCCATAAAAGAGAAACCACCACCATGTGGGATTCTTTTATTTACAGCCCTGTAGCAGGGAGTGGAATCTGTTCTGTTACTTGGCCAACTATTGCACAACATCAGCAGGCAAAATGTTCCTTCAAGTGCAACACATATAATCCCACTGGTGTCAACACGTTAAGACTAAGGAATGTTCCCTTAAAACCTCTCTTTGTTTTTTGGACTCCTGAATAACTGACATGTAATTGTATTTTTTCATTCCTCTACATCAGGTTGGTACTATCAATAACAGAGTGTAACTTGACTGATGAGATAGTACCAAAAATCATTGTCTTTATGAAAAATGTTTTAAACATATACAATAAATATCATTGCTAAGTATTAATGACTGAATATTCTCTACTGCTGTAAAGTACAAGATCAGTAAACAGTTCACAATTCAAAATACGATCGCATTTGATTGTACACACAATGCAATTAAAATATGAAATATCCTTAGATATGACCAAGTTATTTGCTTAATGACTGATTTGTTTACTGGTTTGTTTGGCTGGTTGATTTTGTTTGGGTTTTTTTTTAAGATTAAGTTGCAGAAGTAATGCAGAGGTGATTCAGCCTCAATGGAATTGTTAAGGTGTGCATGTGACTGATCAGATGCAAAAGGGCATTAATGGACTTTGAACTCCATCAGCTGACACAGACTTGCTTTCCTCTGTGCCACTTTATGTTCCTGTCCTGTTATCTCTAATAAAATATATCTCACCTGTTGAACAGGGGAAGCCAATACAGCTATAAACAGATATAGCTATGCAACAACTACAAAGTGAAAGTCTGGTGACTGTTCATAATAAAATGTTTCTTTAAATGACTTTTAGTAGCATTTAAAGCAGCTAGGGTAAATTCCAGTGTAATCAACACTGTGACTTTGAAAAATACATCATGGATTTAGTAGCTTCACAACAGTTTTTCAATCAAACTTCCTCTCTTTACAAATAAAATTCCATTTAAATATATTCTGATTTTTAAAATGCACAGCAGAATCTGAAAGACTGTCAACTCCCACTGTTATTGGTAATGCTAATTTAAATGTGATTCACAAAATATGAGAAGCAATTGAAGAATGTCATTTATAAATACTACATCAGATTACCAAAATTATTGATGATGATGCATAAGCATCAAACCACCAAGATTTTTCAGATCCCCATATCAATTTAATTTGTTGAATCAGTTCAATGACAAACAAATTTGACCTTCTCTAGAAGGACAAATCCCCTTCCCAAAGTGCTCACAAGACAAATATATATAATGTATAAAACTGACACAAAGAACACTGAGGTCCAAAGGAGAACAGTATCAAGGTTTTAGGTATAAAACAGAGGCAGAAGCCATATAAGGCAGGTAAGATCAAATAGCTGGATGAGTTTTGCAGAAACAGAAGATGTATTCTTCCTGAAAGAATCTCCATGATTCAAAAGACATTCAAATTCCATCCAAAAACGGAAACATTCTTGATTGTCAGTCTCTTTATGTTTAGTGAAGATTTTGTTCCTGTTGAAATCAAGTTTACAGTAATGTTTTTCCTTACAGAAATATCTGTACAAAATTATTTAATTATTTTCTCTCTCCTTTCCTGGAGATTGCATTAATGATGGTAAATTACATATATACAGATGAGCATGAGAAAAAACCACTCCAAAATCATCAGTCGAGCTATTTAGTTAAGTGTAAAATGAATATATAGATGAGTTGCTTAATTTAGCTCAACTCCAATTCTTCTAAGTAGGTAATAAATCCCAGGCTAAAAATTAGCTGTGGGTCTCCTACAGAGGACTGCAGAACAGATCTATGTTGTGCTAGATGGCACAACTGCCAGCCCAGAAATACAAACCATGCAGGTACCTTGTAGAGATCAAGGTGAGGAAAGCCTGTATTTGTATTTATAAATACAGGAATATAGTTTCTAATCAAAAGAATGGAACAGAAGATCTTAGGTGGGAGTGTGTGGAGGTTTTATGTGTGTTTTAACTGTATTTATCATGTACACTGGTCAACAAATTGAAACAGATCCTACAGCCAGGACTTTTGCTGCCAGTGAGGCTTGAAAGGGGAAAAGTATCCAAAGATTGCTTCATGACATGGATGAGGAAACTTCTGATCAAAGTCTCTGACAGGACCACAGAAGCTTGGACTATTTCCTTGGGTTTCTAAATCCTTTCATGGATATTTTTCCAATCATGCTACTAGAAATTTACTGTATTTTTAATTTAATTTCTACTTTAAGAAGTGTGGTAGGGGCAAGACAGGCAGCTTGGCATGTGGAACAACTGGCACAGATGAAAGCCAGCCAGATGGCATTAGGCTAAAAGAGTTCTCTTGCCCAAAATATAGCACCCACGTCCTTGGCAGATTCTAAAACCAGCACAGAATCTGTCTCTGTCTCCCTTTACCATTATCACACAGCTGACTTTTATATATATTTGCAGTTCTGATCCCTGCCCTTACAGCTTTGCAATAACTTCACAAATTTCTCATACGAGGAAGGCACTTAACAGGATTCAACAAGAAAAAAATTTAATTAGACTTCTTCTTTCAGGTAACTCAGTTTTTTAACATTGATGGAATAATGTTCATCAATTCCTGTAGCTCTTGGGGGATTACTAATTTAAAAAGTAATAGAATTTAATACTTGAATAAGCAATGTAATATGAGGATCTATTTTTTAGCAGATGAGCAAATTAAATATATCACAAAAAGTAAAACGCCTCAAATATTTTAGATGTTGCACATTTAATTGCACATATGCAGTGATTTGATTAAATGAACTATGTGAGCTACTGGAACCAAGAAGAAATATTTCCAAGCTCAATCTAATCTCATAATTAAGACTCTTCATGTACATCGAATAAGATCGGCCCAAACAATACAATATATCTACATTTGGTCAATGTTCTGTCACAATTTATGATAAACTATACTAAAGTCTGATCCTCATTACCAGAGGACTCAAACTTTGCTAATAATGCAATCTGGGAGTTTGCTTAATATGAAAACCTGTAAAAAAGAAATATAATTATCTAGAAAGAGAACCCGTGACAAAACTGCATTTATCCTTCAAATCCCCTTCTTAGTTCTAGATTTACCATTCTTTCCATCACTGCACTATGTGAGCCAAATTTTCTTCTCATACACAACTGCACAATTGCTATCCAAGTCCACGGGTTCAGAGAACTTCATGAGGAGCAGATGGTCTTATGTCAGTCTCTGCTGCTTGCAAAGAAATCTCGACCATCTCCAGCCAGCTTGAGATTCAACAGCCACAGAAGTTCTGCACAGTGCTCATGAGAGGGAAGTAAAGTGTTCCCCTGAAAACTGGACAAGGAAATGCCTAAAATTGCAAGCTGACTGAAAGAGTAAAAGGAATTGAGTCAGCATTCTGGGGAAAGGAAGGAAAAGGGAGGGGTGGAACAAGCAGTATATTCTCAAAAAAAAAAAAAAAAAGTATGCTCAAAGCAGATACCATGAAAAAGATAAGTGCTACTAGCATGCCATAAATAATATAAGACTCACATAATGCACCATTAAAGTTTATGGATCAAATCCTCTTTCCTGGCCATGATGTACTTAGGATTACAAAGACTCTCACAGAGTTGGTTACAGCTTTCTGATTCACTACCCAGCCCAGTTCATCTCTGGCACTGAGATGGGACTGGAGATGATTCATTAACAGAGGGAGCCAAATTGCAATTTCTCTACCCTACAATCCCTTTAAGACACTGTTTAAAGGGGCTGTAAAACTGGCTAATATATTACCTCTTAGTTCATTCAGAACTTTTCAGTCTACAAGAGAAATTTCCCGGACCTGGGGTGCTTTTCTCTGATTTTGCCTTGCCTGAGCACTGACAGGGGCCCAGGACAGTGAGCAAGGCCTAAGGCTTTCCCCTCCTAAGCCCCACCAGGTTTCCAGCTGTGTGAATACTTCAATTTGTCTCAAATAAACAGAGTTTATTTAGATGTGTCATGCACATGTACATGCACATCCATGCTCACTGATCACTAAACTGCAAAGCCAATTCAAATTTCTGGTGTTCAGGGGAACTGTAAGCCTGGGTGCAATGTGCCCTCCGAGCATGCATAATCTGAAACAGATGGCTCAACAGATGAGCTGCCAAACACTCAAGGCCAACTCAAATGCCATCCAAAAGTAAAAGTTATGTGGGATAAAAGTTTTCCTTGTCCCACTTTAGATAAACAGCGCCTATCTGCTTGGAAGATGATTCTTTCTCATTTTCTGCTTGTCTACTTAGTCTTTTCAAATATGGCCTGCTCTAGAAAACAAATTCATTTTTTACCAGCTGCCAGCAGTTTCCAATCTCTTGTTTGGCTTTTTTAAAATAAAGATCCATACTCTGGAGAGAAGAGATCACAGGGTGATTTGAGCATAAGTTAAGGAACAAAGCCGACAAGGAAAGAGCAAAATACAGGAAGTTTCTGGCCTTCAAGGTTGCAAAGAAAAGGTTGAAAATATGAACTGTTCAGAAACCAAAATTCCTTTTTAACACATGCTTTGGTTAGCAGCGCTTAAGCACAAATAAATAATTTAAATTACATGGACTAGGAAGTGTATTGATTTCCTATTTAAACACTCTGATACATGGTACTAGAGAGCTCTCCCCAGCTTGTGATACTTCCTACCTTTTCCACAGGACTCCCCGCCCATAGCTTGCCTAAGTGGAGGCATTGTTCCTGCAGGCATTATTATGCCTTAGGCAATGTCTTCACTGTAAAGTAAACCTGATTTGAAGCTACCATATGTCTTGATTTTCCCATAAATGCCGTTTTTTGACACCTGGAATTTTTCCTGAGGGCGCACATACACACACACACACACACAAACACACAAACACACACACAAAAACACACAAACAAACACACACACAAACACATACACACACATATCTATGTACATATATAAGTCTATTAATCTGTCCATCTCCCCAGATTCTGTATCTAGGTGTCTAAATTTCTTAACATCAGGAATCCTGACACAGGATACATTCCTATTAAATACATTCAAAAAACCCAGACAATGGCAGATTGCATACTTGCAGAGTTCTGGTGTACACGAAAAAAACCCTGAACATTTCCAAAAAGTAATTACACAGTCTGGGCACTCACAGTACAGAATATGCCTATGTGGCTGCTGGGAACAGAAATGACAGCCATCACTTCAGTCAGCCAAGCACCACTGAGATCAGTCACACTGCAGAACATTACCTATGCTTCACACTGCACCAGCTGACACCGCACTGATTATCCCCTGAAATGTTTAAAGTACTACAGTACTACAGTTAAGGATTTGTGGGTGTAGAAGATTCAAGCTAAAATACACAAAGAAATTGTAAGTTAACTCCACAGTCAAGACAAAGGGTGTAAGATTGGTCCACTACCTACAAGAAAAAGAAAATTGCTGTCTCTGTGTTTTAGACATTCTGTGCAATGAGTAAATGAAATGCAGGGACTGTAGCAATTAAATGTAAAATATCACCGCTGATATTTAGCAGAATAAATTCTCATTCAAAAGCGTGAACCCAAACAGATGCAATATTTTACAGACAAATGGGTTAATGTTATCAGTATATGTGACAGCTGGATGTGTGTAGGATTTTGTTTTGTCTAAAATTGACAGATACGCAAGCCGAAATCTGAAAGACAGATAAGACAACAGCTCATTTGCTACTGGCTTTGCTGTGCTGAGAAGAGCTGTATCTGTCCTCCATTTGTCAGACTAGAAACATAAACCAGAGAGTGTAATGCTAATGATACACTCAGATTCTCCTCTTTTGCTTATGCATTATGAATAGCAGAGCTTAACAGGGTAGTTACATGCTTTAATCTCTTAAGTCAGTGTCATAAATTTTGCTCTTGATTATGTTCATGTAACTACATCAACACCAAAGGAACACAAAAGTGTGAACAACGTTTGAGCTGTTTGGCCTGGAGTGGAAACACCCAACTGAACTCGTGCTTTTTTCAGGCTCAAGGCTGCTAATCTCCAAACTATATTGCACATTTGACCAGGAAATTAGGACAAACTATTTATTGTGTACACCTCAAGTAAACACACCACTGGAAGAAACTACCATGTCCTAAACATTACCAACTTCAGCTTATGCTATGCAAATTAAAGTTTCACTGTATACTGCAGACTTTTTTTATTGTTAGACTTCCTTGTAAGAACATTCCTTACAAGCTTATTTTCAAAAACTAATTCTCTTGGGCAATGGAAAGCAAATTATGTAACTCTCCATTTTGTCAGTTGTCCAGAGAATTTGGTTAACTCCAGTAGCACTTAGAGATTTTAATATTAATGTTATTGTAGGATTTTCTTAGAAGTTACATTGCAGTTACTGCTGCAATAGTTTATTGGGGCACTGGGAAGTTCACGGACTGAACTTTTGAAACTTGGAAGCAAAGAGATGCAACAAGGCCCGGATTTTTTGGCTTACAAAGTGAGTAACAGAGCTGCCCTGTGTGTGCTGCTGCCTACAAGCTAAGTAGGATTTCCTTTGTTTCAGTCCATGACATCTGGGTGTATTTCAACAGTTCTGAGCAACTTCAGCTTCAGCAAAAATCAGCAAAACTGTTCATGTTGGAGAAGCGGCAAAGTAAGGTCTGACTACTAAAATGTAAAAATTATGCTACAATATTATTAAAGAGCCCACAGAAATACCACTCTTTTACTGAAAAAAACCAAACCCTGACAACCCAAAACTCTCCTTGAAATAATAGTTAAAGAGTCCCTTGGTGAAAATAAGTGAAAACGGTGAAAATAATAAATTAAGAAAAAAACTATTATTAATAATAAAATAATATTAATATTGATATTAATAATAAAAATAGCAGTAATGGCTCAGAAGAAAGGTCTAAACAGCTCAATGCCTGTCTCCAGCAGTGTCAATAGCCAGTAGCTATGGGAAATGGTAGGAGTGGAAAATCTAGTGAGGCTGCTCTAGTGGACTTCCCAGACTTCCAATTATTTACAGTTCAGAAGTCACCTGAGCTGGAGTTAATTCTTGTGAGTAGTTGTTTTACTTCAGACAACCGCTTAATGTATCCAATAATATATCCAGGGCTTTTGTCTTTACCCTGCCAAGACTGAAACCTCACCAGGGTGTGCAAGGGCTTTCCCTGATCCTTGCACCTGGGTTCTCTTCCTGCTCATACCAAGCTGATGGAGCTGCAGGAGGTGCTGCTCTGAACAGAAGCCTCACTTCGTCTGGAGATCTGATGTAGCTGCATTCTGCATGAGTCTGAGAGTTCACACATAAATGGAACATTCTCCTGACAGCTCCTGGGAGCTGACACAGTGGCAAAGCACCCATCTGCTTTCTAAATTCTGGTCCAAGTGCACATCCTGATTTTTGGGGAGCAATGCGAGTGTATTCTGCCGACTACTTCTTTTTCTTCTACTACATTAGTTTTCCCTTTCTTTTTTCATTTCTCATAGGAGAGAGAGAGAGAGAGAGAGAGAGAGAAAATAGAGTAGGAGAGTAGGATGCAAAAAAAATTCTGCATTTTTGCTTTCACCAGAACAAGGAGAAAGCAAATCCTTTAAGTAGGCATGAAAAAGAACTTTCTCATTCTCAGATAACAAAAAAAAAATCTTCTCCAGTTTTTGGTAGGATAAACTTTGCTAGTTTTGTCTCTCATTCTTACACAAGAAACAGTAATCCTAAAGAAAAATCTTTTTGGCACCCCAAAATCAAGGCAGTATTAAATGAGGGCTTATACTGTTCATGGACACACAAATCCCTGGGAGTGATGCTAGACCTCAAGAAAAATTATTTTACCTTAAATTCCAGAATAAAATGTAGAGCAGAGACTGAAACTCATTCTGCATTGACACAATGGAAACTTAGTTTTAACAGATACCCCTTTAATACCTCTAATTATGGAAATGAAATGAACAATAAAGGCACACATTGTACTTGAGTATTATGATGGATTGCTCAGCTCTAGGTCTCCTTGATGTTACTTTTATCCTTCCTTTCATCACTTATTTAATAACCTAAAAATTACCACAGTCAGATGTCTGTTATTTACCTGGACAAAAAACCAAACCAAACCAAACCAAACAAAAAAAAACCCCCACAAAACCAAACCAAACCAAACCAAACAAACAAAACCTCAAACAAACAAACAAACAAACAACAGGGGGAAAAAACATAGGGAAAAATGTATTTTCCCTCCAGATTTTACCATGACTTTGTACCACTGAGTGTGCATACTGCTCATAACAGCCTAAAAATATGCATATATTTTGGAACCTATCTGTACGTATAAACACCAGTTTTAAATACTACCTTTGATATTGCTGTATCTATTAATAATAAATAAATACAGTGCATAAAGAAAAGCAAACAGTCCTTAACTGAAAATAAACACAGCATATAATCCTTATGAATAGTGACAATACTCTAAAATACTAATTGAGTTCTTAGCTTTTCCCTTGCTAAATTTGCTACACATCAAACTCTAAGTCTAAATTTTGTGAGAAGATGATGATGGATGTATTGCATTCTTGCTAAACCAACTACAAAGAGCAAGTAACCTTACTTGAACATATTAATAGGTGAAAAAAGGTGATGGCGAGAAAGCTCCGGGAAAAGAGATTATACTTATTTGCCTTTTTGTAGCAGTGGGCTGCATACCACAGCTGCAATGAAGGAAACATTCCAGTTGAGCAGCATTCCTCTGTATCTTTTCAAAGCCTCTGTGGAGGCTAAAGTAGGAATCACTTATTTGCGGTTGAGAAAATAGCAGGGACTTGTGCATTAAATTTTAAATACATTCTGCTCAGAGGATGATAAGATGTTTAAATCAAATGATGAGACATTACCCATCTAAGCCATGCATTAGGAGCATGAAATGGGATTCAGCACGCTGTGAATTCTAAACTCCTGTACTCAGCAAAGAATCATAGACTCACACAATACCAGGTTGGAATTACCATATTATCCTTGAGGATAATATGATCCATTCTTTTTTGGTGAAAGTACAGACTAGACAATATGGCCCAGCATGCTATCCTCCCTGAATTTTAGAAGTGTCCATGGCCTGCTGATCTCAAGAGTAAATTATGATATTTTAAGTTTTATAATAAAATAATACAAAGATGACAATGAATTGTTCACAAAAATTCATTCCAGCATTTTTCTACTTGCTAGATTGGTTTTCAGATTACCAGAGCTCAGCCAACGTAGAGATGGAAAATAGCCTGTATAACTATTTCTTCAGTATAAAGGCTAGGTAATTAAAAAATTATTCTGTGTTAGAGTTATACTATGTTTAAGTTACAGAATCTGTTAGAAGGTGCTTTCCCCATTAAATTTTTACTGCTATTAATTCCTTCCTCTCAGGACACTGAAGATCTCAAGTGTGATCAGGATATGTGGGAGGAATTCTTTGTCCTCTGAGTAAAGTGAGTGCAGAAGATAATGACATTTCTTAAAAGCCAAGCCCCTCAACAAGCCCAGAAATGTACTTCTTGAAGAGATGTTGAGTTCTGAAGTGTCAAGCTACACTCCTGCAACTCCCAGATAACGTTATGCCAAACTGTCATGCCAACTCTGAATTTACTCTTAAGAAACCACACCAAAAATTTAAGTTTTGTTACCGTTTCAAAGCTACTCCAGTTTATAATGTCCTTAAAATGTGTTTCTCTGTAGACCTTGTAACAGGATTTGGCCATTAGGTGAGTCACTGGAGTTGCTTAATTAAGCACTCCCTGTTTTTAACACACAGCAACAACATCTGACAAACTCCTCCCCGTCCTGCCAAGGGTCCGTGCCAGCGAGGTGAGTCAGCTGCATCTTTGCTGCATCATCCCTCTGACAGACAGCACTACCAGGGAGGATTAAATAACTACACACAGGATAAATCTGAGCTTCTGCATCATCTCTATCTTCAATGCAAGAGAGAGTCTTCAGCCCTATCTTAAATGGAATTCCAGTTTGGCTGAACATATTTCATGGGTTTTGGGGAACTGGCTCCAATCCTCCAGTGCTCTCCGGTGCAGCTCTAAACACACCATGGAAGGATGAGATTCTGAACTGCAGGAAGGCAGATCTAATGCTCAAAAAGAAAAGCCCCTTCTCTTGTGAACCTCCACCAAACACAGCCATAAACAATAAGCAAAAACAAAACAGGGATTCTGAGACGTGATGACTTGATTCCCATACAACCTGCTATAATTTTATTTTTTCCAGAATATGCTAATATGGAGTCATTTAGAAGACTCAGAAAGGTCTGCATAACCCTCAATGAGGTTCCTCATCCCTGACCAATTTAATGAATTTATGACAATTCATTGAAATCAGAGAAAAATTAGACTTAAATGGACAGAATGGGAAAAATGTATTGCTAATGGCTTTTATTTCATAGAATCATAGAGGAATCGGCAAGAAATGCTCAAGAGAATTATTTGTTTGCCTCAGAAAGCAGCTACTGTCCTCCTTCTACCATCTTGTTGATTTTTTTAATAAACATTTGTATTAAAACCAGTGACAGTATAATAAATCTATTCAGAAAATCTACTTACAATGGCACTTACTGTCATACTTGATTTAATTGTCCTCTTTGAAGGATGACTGTTTGTAGGGTGAAGGTGATTCTCTCCCATCTATCTTTCTCTCTGTAATCCCCTAAAGCAAACATAATTCTGAAGAAATAAAATTAAAAAATGTTTATGCTCTGATAGTGCTCCTGTTCTTAGTGTAGTTGGGATGTACATAGAGGGACTAGAAAATACCTGTAAAGGACAGTAGCTGGAGACTGAGGATGACACAGAATGCTCCCTCTTCTACTTGATTGTAGTTTATTACTGCATTTGTTACCTGTAAAAAATAAAATGGAGGCAATGTTTCCCTGAAGGTACAAATAAAAGACATTATTTGCTATCAACAAGCTAAAAAAGAATCATCCACTATCAGGCTACAACATAAATTGTTAATTAGGATGATTACATTATCAGTAGTTGACACAGTGAACTTACAGGACAAGCAATACAAAATTAAAGTACCAGCAAATTTCTGAAGTTGGACAAGAGACTGAAACAGAATGTTATTTGTTCTCTTCTCAAATGCCTTCCTTATGTTCCTCAGAACCCCAAGCAATTGCAGCTGTTGGGAGAACCAAAAGCCACTTTCACTGCTGCCAGTCACACTCCCAGACACCCTGAAGGAAACCCACAAGCCACAACTTCATCACTGAGGTTCTCTGAGTTCAGCCATAACTTCAGCAAAATTACAATAGGAAAGCATTTTCTTCATAAAGAATCAGACTTCCAGTGTTCTCTTGCTTCCATTGTCTGCCCTGGTCCTTCACTGGTATAGTCTGACCAGCAGTGTCTTCCTTTTGGCTAGAAACCAGGAAGATTTAAACTGCAATGGGCAAAAATATAATTCACTGGACATGCTTGGACAAAGAAAAATAACATAGAAGAAATTTTTAAAAGTAGGGTGCAAACTGGGATGTCCTGGAAAACACAGGAAGGACTGGGTATATCTGAGGTTTCCCCCTACATTCCTGCTGGGACAGTCTGAGTACCCTGGAGGCCAGTTCATGGTCAGGAAATGTGTTTGTGGCTGGGACACTGTGCAGGATAATAGAACTGAGACCTCTGTGAGGCAAGAGAATGGGGCTGGACAAGATTTTCAGCTGATGGAGCAGTGCATGAAACAAAGGCAGCACAAGGTAACAGCTGCTGCCTTCAGCCCAGTTCTGTTACCTGTGTAGTATGCTAGTCTCTCAGGTGACAGAAAGTACTAAATGGTACAGAGGGTGACACTCTAGTCTGAGCTAAGTTGTGTAAAATATGGAGAACATCACAATAAAACTGTCTATAATTACAGAAAATAACAGCTCTTTGTAACTGATCCAGATGGAATTCAGACAGAACATGTTAAAGCAAACCAAATTCTTCTATTAAGAAATTACTCACTAACTTCTATTTTAAACAATTTTAAATTCAAAATCATTGATGCTAATGATTTAAAATAAAAAAATATAAAAAGAGATTATGGCACCTTGCTGATTTCAGTTTATTGATTTGTTTAAATGAACTAAAATGTTTGCATTGATCTTTCAAAAGAATTCGAATAGGCCCCAAGAACCTTTAGAAGGATCTAAGTAGTTCATCCTAAATCCTTCAGTAGTGCCCTCATGGTCCATGCTCAATATAGGGGAGTTATCTGACAGACACAGAACATCCTGGCATGAAAGTGCATAAATCTGTATGATATACCCTGGATGCTCAAAGACTGTAATTTCAAATGTATTTATTTCAGCTTGTGTGGGGCTTTCTGAAAAACAATGATTCTCTGATCTCTGCCAAATTTCTTTAGGAGACTATCCACACTACATTTCTAAAAGAAACCTTGAGCTGAATTCCCCCTTTTATACCTGTTGACACAATTTTTCCTACTCTAAACTTTCGGCTAAAATGAGATCTCTGGAATACATGCTTTTTTCTGGTGGATACAAGCCTTTGTCACATTTCCCCCCAAAACAGAGTCAAAGAGAACAAAGAACTACTAAGATATGCAGTGTAAACTGAAGTTCAGGAAATTCAGCCTCTGGCAAACTAAGGTAAATAAAAAGCTCTTCTGTGGAGAATTTCCTATTGTGGATGCTCTGCCCACACACAGGTTTTTCAGGGTTAAGCCAAGGTTTTTTGTTTTGGTTTTTTTTTTTTTTTTTTCCCATTAGTTCTTTGCATTGTTTCAACTTCTGTTGCATAACAGAGCCAAAGGAGTGATCTGAGATAATAAAGCTCCAGTCCAGCTACAGCTTTAACTGGCAGCACTAGTAATGTTCTGGCACCATCTGATGTTTTTTGTTTTGCTTGCCTGGGTATAATCTCTAGGCAGCCCCGCTTTGTTTAGTCAGTGAAAATAAAGAACAAAAACAGACTACTAAGGTCATATGCAGCTTGGAAAAAAAAATGTTATCTAAATGAACAAGCCGGTTTTCAAAACCAGATTGTGCATAAGGTACCTTAAGCTGGTAACCCCATGCATAAACACATCAGCAGGTGACTCTGAGGAGTATCCATGCTCCAAATTCCCATTGGTGACAAACTAGTGTACGACGTGACATGTGATATGGGGAGACAATTAGAAATCTGGAATATTTCTTATTTCCTAAAACCAAACACAGTGATTATTTTTCACTAAACAGGTGATTTTCTGTTAAATTTTGTTTAACTTAGTATAAGGTTGCAGTGTTGTGAGGCACTAAACCTACTTTAGCCCAACTATAAAGGCATTTAAATAGTAAAAGAATAAAAAAGGGCTATAAGGGGGAAAGGAAAAAATGTTACTAATGAACAGGCTGGACTGCATGATAAACACAAACCTCATGGTAAAAACACTACTTCTGCTGCTTTATTGTTGATCCCTAGGAAGGAACATGAGTATCCCTATGGGTCCTTTGAAGTTTTCATGTTAAAGCACAGCTCAAGTTCTGGACTTATGTCAGAGGAGCTCAGTGCCAAAACCATGCCTTGCGCTGAACAACAGATTTGTAATTGTCCGTAGCTCCTGGGGAATTCATTCCACATTCTTGGATCAGTCCACAGGAAAGCTGTGTCACATTGAAGCCTTAGCTTTTAAAGGTCATCTCGAGTCATGAATGGGTTTTAGACACTGTGGACGTGGAGCACTTTGAAGAGAAGCCCCCTCGGACTCCATTGTTAAGCCCACTTTGGTTTAGAGCTAAGACACTTCGGACACGCAAAAAGCCGAGAGGCAGAGGGACAAGTACACCAGCGAGAGATGCTCAAAGCTTCCAAGCGGTGCCAAGTGGTTTAGAGAGGAGCTAAAAGATTCCAAAGTACTTTAGGGGACAGGATGACGCCCTCCCGCCCTCACACTCCGCAGCGCCAGCGCGCCGTGCCCTCACGGCACCGCCTCACAGCCCTGCCTGGCGCCTCGCCCTCTGCCTCCCCGGGACCGTGAGGAGAAGCCGCGGGGACGGAATCCCTCATGCAGCGCCCTCAATGCCCGTACCCCAAACTCCATCTCTCCGGACACCGGGGCCGCCCCCGCCGGGCTCGGCTCCGCTCCCCTCACGGTCCCTCCCCGCTGCGCGCGCAAACGCCGCCCCCCGGGGCAGAGTAGCCCCGTGGCCCCGCCCCGTCGCTGCGTGCCCCGCCTCTCCCCGCCCGGCGGCCGCCGAGTCTCTCCCCCGCTCCCCTCACCGAACGCGCGGCGTGCGCGGCGGTGCCGGTCCGGTGCTAAGATGGCGTCTATCATGGAGGGCCCGCTGAGCAAATGGACCAATGTGATGAAGGGCTGGCAGTACCGCTGGTTCGTGCTGGACTACAACGCGGGGCTGCTCTCCTACTACACGGTGAGGGGCGGCGGGCGGGCCGGGCGGGCGAGGAGGCGCCGCGGACCGGCTCAGGCGCAGGGTGGGGGCGGGGAGGGGACTCGGGGCGTGCGGGCGCCCGGGCGGCCAATGGGGAAAGAGGAGGCGGCGGGAGCGACCAATGGCGGAGGAGGAGGCGGCGGGAGCAGCCAATGGGGCGGCGCTGCGGGGAGATGGAGTGGCGGGGGCGAGCGGCGCTGTTGTTGTTGGCGGCGGGCGGTGCCGCCGGCGGGAGCGGCAGCGGGACCCGCCCGAGCTCTCCCGGCAGCTCCGGGCCCGTGCCCCCCCTGCCCCGGAGCCTTGCTCGGTGCTGGCCGAGCGCTGCCGGGTCCCGCTGCCCCGGCGCTCCCCGCCCTGTCCGGCGGGAACTCGCTCTGGCCCCGGTCTGGGCTCAGCGCAGCCGGCGGGCGCGGGCGGTGCCGCCTTCCCGGGGCCGTGCGCGCCCCGCCGCGCCCCGCGCTTCGTTCCCGCGGCTTGGCGGGCTCGCTGCCGCCCGGCAGGTGCCTCCCAGAGCCGGATCGACTTTCCCGTTTCCGTTCAGGACTTCCCACTTCCCAGCCCGAACTTTTTACTGTGGTGTGTTAACAAACAGTGATGCTTTCCTTAACTTCTTTTTTTTTTTTTTAACCTCTGACAGATCCTGCCTTACTGGCTTGTTCACCTTCCTTATTCATATTTTTACATAACTTACAAGTATTTCAATGGTAGGAATTCATTTTTTTCAAGGATGCACCCTGAAATCTGAAGGCTCACTTGGTGAACTGCATCCATGCCCCAAAGTTTTCTTCTGATGGAGCAATTAGTGTATCAGGCTGAATAAAACACATACAAATCAAACCTGTAGTAAGTTGTAATACATTTACAGCAAATAACGTGACCCACATTGTTTATGAAGCTTTGTTCATACAGAAGCATTGCATATAAAACTTTTTTTTTCCTAAATCTGGATTTCCATTATACTGGGAGAGGCAGGGGTAATGCTCTTGCCACAGAACTGTGACAGGCTTTCAGTTTTGTTCATGTGGGTTCAAAGTCTCTCACCTGGGATGTGGATGGAGAAATGGAAGTGCTTTTATAGTTGCTATTTAGTGGCTCTTCAAATGTCAGCTGCTTGACAGAGATGAATTAGTCAGTGTGGTCTAAGTAGCAGTCCAAGGTGCAAAGTCATTTAATGCTCAGCTACAGAAATAGAAACATTTGCCGATGACTGGTGTGTATAATTATAATTCTGGATATTGCACTGACTTTCATCCTATGGTCTTCAGCTGTTTAATAAAATTATATTATTTCATTTTTTCCTATGACTGGGTACCTCTACACATATGTTACACTTTCATTTTGTATAATTTATTATGTTCTCTGTTAGTAAAACAACTTTTAATTCGAAAACTTAAAAACCCTTTTTTTAACTACCTATCCTCAAAAGTTCAAGTTGGGTTCAAGGAATAAAATCACGTTGTCTGCTTTATGTACCTTTACCACTGAGAAGTGGCTGCAGGGAGCATTTCCTTCAGAGTGCTTTTCCCATCCACGAGCTCTGTCTGCATGTATGTCTCTGAAGTGCTCGCCAGGCCGTTCTCCAGACATCTGAATTCATTCTCTTACCTAAGGCTGTGTCCTGCTGAAACCTGCCTGCCTGAAGATCTGGTCCCTGGGCACGCCCTCCTCTCCGTGGGTGCTGGCAGGGCTGCTCCCAGGGCAGCAGGGTCAGCAGGAGCAGCGTTTGAAGGATAACTCAGACCTAGTCCCAGCTGATCACACACCTCTCAAGAGCCAGTCCGACCCCCGAGGAGGTGATAGGGCACTGTTTGCTTCAGCTTTAGGCTTGGAGTGGTAACTCCTGACTGGTAGTTGGTGAGGCCCGTAAACAGCATTAATTTGACACGCTGGCAGGTTTGGGATTTTATTTAAATGGGGCAATGGCCTGTTGTGCTCTGCACGGGCAGCCTCGTGTTTGGAAGGAGCCTGTGATCAGGTGCACAGGGCTCCCTCTGGACCAGTTTCAGTCTGGAGCAGTGGAGTTTCCTCTCTCTGCCTGGGTGAGTGAGGCTGGGCTGCTGTTTGAGCCTGGATATGGACTCTCCCAGGAGTGTAATGCACGGCTGGGATGGGCTGGGCTGGGCTGGTTCCAGCCCGGCTGTCTGGACACACAATCTGGAAGCAGTTTTGTTGGTACCTGATCAGCCTGTGCCTGCTCATCGTCTCTCCAGGCTCCTCAGCCCATGGCAATCCAGTAAGTTCTGCAGGCAGGAGACACTTTCTCCAGCAGATCCCACAGCCTGTTAACCTTTGGCTGGGGAGCTGTGGAAAACTGCAGGCAAATAACTCCTGATGCAGCTGAACTTTCCATCAGAGCCTGAGCCACAAACTTCTTCATAGGCGTGTCCTTGCACTCCAGAACTCAACTCTCCTTGGTAGTTACTTAAAATAGACTGCAAAAAAGCACCCTTAATGTGAAATAAACATTCAAACAGAATTAGTGTGCAATAGCACTGCACTCTGGGGGAGAAATAAAAGGTTATGCTTTGTCTTTTGGTGGAATGAATAGCTGTTAACCTAAGTGTGTTTTGGATACATACACCAGGAGCAAATGAATTCAATGAAATTCCATTTCTGGAATGATTAGAGCTTTAAAGGAGGAAGTCAAAAGACTTTACATCAAGTCAGAGTCGGGAAAAAAAGAAAAAATATAATGGGCACATTTATTTCTGTTTTCATTTGTGTGTTCCATGCTCTGTACTTGTATTGCAGTGAACAATAGTAGTGCTACTTGCACGTGTGAATGTGAATCTTGTCACGTGCATTTACAAGGTGTTTTACAAAGGCCTTTTACCCAAATTGCCAAATTATTGGCTTTTTTCCCCCCACTTCTGTAGTCCAGGTGCTTTTTTCCTCATTCAGAATTGAAGTGTTCATCCTCAAATTTGCTTATAGTTACTTCTGTGTAAAGTTACTTACAAATTCTGTAATTTACAGAGTATGATTTGGACTTGTCATCCAAATACTCTTTTTACATGGTTTTGCTTAAACAAATGCTTGTCTGATATCAGTAAGTGGCCACTTTTTCTTTTTTTTTTTTTTTTAGCAAAATATGAATTACATGACAGTGTGCCATCTTTGCCATTTTGGATCAGTTTGACCAATGGCTTGGCGAATTATCTTTTTTTTCCCCCTCAGTATTCTTGGATTTATGACTCTGCTCATGCTTCAGTGTTTTCTCTTAAGGGAATAACTTATATATGTAAGTTACTGAAGCATTGTGGGTTTTCACTGTGTTGTTGGCTTCACTGAAATATTTAGCAAATGAGTCTTGAGCGAGCTCATTCCTTCTTTCTGCTGGTGCAGGAGCTATAAAGTTGTTCCATGAGCTGGATTCCAGATGAAAAATAGCTTTGTGCTGGTTTATTTTTTCAGCTGAATTTGTTCTGTTGTTTCTTTTGTGCATGTCAGTGTAGAAACGTGTGTGTTGACATTATGCTGGGAAGAGAACATGAAGACAAAGAAATGGTCAAGGAGGAAGGGGGAGTTGAATGCAATTTGCTTTTTGTTTGTGTTTTCTGGCAGAAGTGCTGTCTTAAATACACATCAGCTATAGCCTTGATAACCCTTGGGAATTCTGTAGAAATAATCCAGTGAACCACTCAAGTTTGAAAACCTGATTTAAATTCTAGCTTTAAGTGTACTCTTTAAATAAATATTTAAATCATATAATAAATTGAAGGCAGAACTGGCATAGCTGTGCAAACAGCACTAAAAACAGTGCTAGAGGAAGGTCAGTTCCTTAAAGTATTTTAAAACTTCATGGATATTTGACATTTGGTGGTATTGAAAGGAGAACTGTTCAACATATTGCAGGCTTAAAGAACTGCCTTGCACAGTGAATGAGGGCTGCCAGAAAAAATTGTTGTGTATGACAGCTCCGTATTGTGTGTTCCTGAAACCAAACTGGGGAGCCTCCCATCATCTTAATGGTTTTTGCACCAGTGAATGCCTGAAGAATAGATTTAAGTGCTGTTCTTTTGTTCATCATTCCATCAAACTACTTTTAAAACATTTGCTGGTCGACTGCTTTCAGGAGCAAGAGCTGTGTGAAATCAGTTGTTAGGAAAAGTAATTGTGGCAGTATGAAAGTATCTCTCCCCTTATGTTTTTCAAGATTACAACTACTTAGCAACTTCAAGTTGTATTGAAGAGCTGCTTGTGGGTTGTATAACCCAGCTGTTGAGGAGAGGGACTCAAATTTTGGAGCAGTTTTGTGAATCTTTGGTGGTGAACTGAAGGCAAACCTTGTTGACTTGGTTTCAAACGATGCCTCCCAAGCTGCAGTCATGGCTCAGTGGCCCCATGGTAGAGACTTTCACTCCAAATACAGTTTCTCAATCAGCAGCTGCGTGCAAAAATCCCAAGAAAACAGGAAAAAAACACATCTGCTTTTGCACAAACATTCCCTCCGAGGTCTCTGTTTTCCATTCTCAAATGAAATGACACTTTTTCTTTTAATAACTTGATCTGTCACATGCCCTGAAAACAACTCAGTGAGTCTATTAAAAACAGACAGAACTGTAATTGAACTTGTAATAATAAGAATAATTCTGAATTTATGGTCAAGGGATATAAAATATTGTTGGGCATTATACAACACTAAATTTAATTTTGTACATAGTTTAAATTTCGTATCACAGGTTTCGATGCACTGAATAAACTGTTAAAGGATTCTAATTGAAGTTGTTGACTCCTCTTTGGTAGTTAGGTTGCAGCTACAGGCAGTTTAGTCTGTAGCTGTGTATTTTTGGGGAAGAGGCTGAATGGAGGGTTGCAGGACTGGGATGTACCTCTTACACCTTGGTCCAGCTAAGGCCTCACATGTATTAATTTCTCATAGGATTCTCTAAAGCAGTGTAATGCTTTTCCATGCCAGGACCTATAAAATGTTGCCTTACCTATTTCATATAATCCTGGTATCTGTTGGGGTTAGATGAGCCCCAGTGGCACCTCAGCTATTGTTGCAGTGTTTTATCTCCTGTTTTATGACTGCATCCACAAAAGTCCCAGCTTTAGCTACACAAACAACAGGGCTGTGAGATGCTGTCCCTGAGCTCAGGGAGCTTCTCCTCTGAGGCTGGCATGTGCCTTGTAAAGGGGCTGGAGGAATGGTGGGGCTGGGAACAGCCTGTAAAGTCTTTAAATTGTTGAGGTCTGTTTCTGCTTAGAAAATGAGCGTTGCCTTAGGGTTTTATGAGAAAAAATGACTGTTATGGAAAGTGATCCAAATTTCAGCTTCTCTTGTAGATGTAGATAAATTGCAAAGATTACTGTTTATAGATACAGCTTGTTCCAGGTTCTTCATCCTTAACAGGAAATAAATGTCCCAAGTGGTTTTGCTCATCTGTGTACTTATGTTAGGGATTTCCATGACAGCACTGAGTGAGTCAGAAATGCACCTCTTCAAGTTCTGCCCTTCTGTGCAAGCAGAACTCATGCCTGAGAACTTTTGGAGGCAAAGAGCAGCTGGGTTTTATTTGAAACCTTAAACTTTGCACGCAACAACTACAACTCAAATGAAAAAGCAGCACTTCTAAAGATGAAGGAGGGCTGGAGGTCTTTGGGGCTTGGGTTAGGATTTTAATTTTGGTTTGTTTTCTTTAAACAGGCCCAATCATTACTTTCATTTCTCTTAAGAAGTTGTAGGTTACCTGAAATGCCTTATGTTAGATCAGTTCTGTATGTGATCAACTTTGCTGTGTGGATGTAAAAGCAGGACCAATAAAGGCCACATCTTTTTGGGAGATACCTAAATTCTCCCTGCAGTAATACTCTATAGCTTTATTCATTTTTACAAATTTTTATTTGAGTTTCAGCTGAAATTTATCTCATATTGCTGTCTGCTTATAACCTGTTCAAGTCCTTTATCATCACAATCAGTACAGTGTGTATTGAAATCTTATGGAAAATGTAATTTTGTCTGGTTATAAAACTGAGCACTGAAAAAGATAGCTGCATATTAAAATTTTGAATATAAAAGGAAAGGAAAATGTGAGGGGTTTCTATTAGCCACTTAGAGATGTCTTTCTGCTGTATGAGTTTTTGTTCAGTGAAATGGAACTATTCCTCAAAGCAGTTATGGGATGGCTTTATTTTTAATAGGATATATTGGATAACCTAATTTCAATCAAAGAATAATAAGGGAAAGCTGAAAGTATTTGAATTGTATTTTTATAAAATCTTAGTTGGGGAGGGGGCAAAATCTAAAATGCCAGCTGTGTTGTGTTTTCAAGTACTGTCCTGCAGCAGCAGTGGAAGGTTTGCTGTCTGCCAGTGAGAGAATCCAGCAGTGTGTGTGATGGCAGCTGCCTGCTCTGGAGCTCAGGGAATTCAGATACTGGAATGATGGGTGCTATACTGCACTTAGGTAGGATGAATTCCATTTAGTGCTTTCTTATAATTGATATTAACCAAGTAAAGCTCTGTCAGAAGATGGTGAAATTATGGGTATACAGGCCCACGCTCTGACCTGTTGTTTATCTTGTGATTCTTTTTGCAGACGAAGAACATTATAAAGTTTAAACTTATTTTCCATTTCATTAAAATGTGGTGGAGAATAAAAAGGGAGGCTTTTACTGTATCTTTTGCAGCTGAGTTGGTGGTCAGTGGAAATGGGGGTTCTTGGGGTTCTGCTCTCCCTTGCACTGGGAGGAGCCCTCAAATTCCCTGCGTGTCACTAAGGGGTCTAAACCATTCCAAACCCAAACTCTTCTGCTGCCTTTGCTTTTTGTCTGCTCTGGTTCTGTGCCTGTGCCCAGCACAGGGAGCTGGGAAGGCTTTGCCTGGCTCGTGGGATGTGGATCAGAACTGGTCAGGTCCCTGCACTGTTGCAGCCTCAGTCCAGATATTTTCTTTCCTGCTTAGATTATGCCAATATTTCTTCCAGAAACCACCAGAGGGAGTGATAAGCTCTCAGAAGTGCCCTCCCATTTTAGGAGAACTCTCAAGGCAGTGAATATAAAAAGTAAAAGTGTACTCTAGTGAGCTATGTTTCAAATAGACACGATTTCTCATAGGAAGTTGTTGGAGAAACTTTGTAACTAGATTCTCTCTTGGGTTTGAGGTTAAAAAAAATAGACCAAAACAAAACAATGCTCCAAAAAGTCTTCCCTACGTCCTTGTTGTCTAAAAAGAAATGATGTATCTATAGAATACATTATGGAGGCATTGCTGGTCTTCCATTTCACTTTGACCAGCTAACATGTGCTGATGTAAAAACAAGTAGATTAATACTGATGGCTTCTAACACTCAGAAGACAGCTCTGATAAACTGGAGCCTGAATTGAATGAGAGGTCAGCTAAAACATTATTTGAAGCCCCAAGTGCTATACTTGTACATTATCTTTAGTGAATAGGACTTGCTAGGACTGCTTAGTTCTTTCCTCCTACTTATATCCAAAACATGTTTCAGATAAAGAATAATTTGTTACTCTTAAGACTGATACTTCTTGTCCTGTCTTTTTTTTTTTTCATTAATGTCAGCAAGATTTTAATGTCTAATTGCTTCAATGAAAATAGGTCTGGTGAGAATAACATCAATATATTGTCTTGATGGAATTATTGATAAGCTGCTGAAAGAAGTGGGTATTTCAGAAGATGACAGCAAGAGAATCTGATCATGAGACACCAGTGAGAGTTGTTGTTTTCCTGACCTGAAAGAATGCAGTTGCAATATTTCAAAGGCAAGAGAGAAGGGGTTTTATTAGACAGGACTACCTTTCAGATAAGGCTACAATAGCCAGGAATTTATCATTTAAAAAACAGGAAGCATGTGTGTGGGTAGTCAAAAAACAGCCCTTACCAGAAAACTGAGTATTCAGGATGACCTCACTATTTTCTTTTTCACCTTAAATAGTTTGTGTGTGCTACTTGGGCTTGCCACTCTTGCCCAATAGCAATGGTTACTGTCAGCTTTGCCTGTGACAGTGGTGGGAATAGCTGAAAGCTCAAGTGTCACTATTTCAAGCTGAGTTGACTGTTTAGAATTCCCTACTTGGGGGGGGGAAATTGAAGCTTTTTTTCAGTGCTTCGAACAGGTATTGAAGAAGACATTGAGTAATTTTGCAAGGTAGGTTAATGTGCAAGTTTGAGCACTGGTTATGGACATAAAAATCCTGTTTTCAGATCTGGGCTCCAGCACCTTCAATGGCTACAAAGGTTAACTTTTTAAACTGTAATAATGACAGCACGCTGTACTAGCTAGGAAGTAGTTTTATAAACAAGTCTAAACATGAATTTTGGATCTGCCTAAAAGGAGTACAAATCAGGGAAAGTTTCTGACAGATGTATAATTTCATTTGTGCAATTCTGCCTGCACAGCTAGATTTTTTTTCATGGACACTTTCTTGAGAATAGGAGAGAAAGGAGGAGGATATGAATCAGCATACTGCTGATTTTTAATATTTCTCAAGTCCTTTCTTCTTCCTTTTTTTTTTTTTACTTTCTGTAAAGGCATGGACTGCATTTCATAAGTATTTCTTGAAGTTACTTAGGAAACTTCTTGAAGTGGGATCTTGTATTCTTTTGAAGGATTCATTTTCCCTACCATGGCGGTGGGAACGAACCAGTTTTGTAACAGAAATTGCATCTTGTTTAATCAGTCACTAAAACACGGTGCAAAAATGCTTTATTCTTTCTCCGTTGGTTTGATTAACTTTGTTCTTACTGTATTTGTTAACCCACTGATCTGGTTGTTTTTCTGTTTCAGTCAAAAGACAAAATGATGAGAGGCTCACGCCGAGGGTGTGTTAGACTCAGGGTAAGTGTTGTTTTATTCAGTACTCAATGACTTACTGTGTATAATATGTCCTAATGGAGACAACTGCAAGGAGACTTTTGAGGTTTGGGCTCTATTCCTGACTCTGCAAAAATGCTGAAATAGTGAAAGTATTTAAAGAAAGAAAACATTAGAGGTCAAGTGACATGCCGGGCTAATTACATTCTGTAATTTATATATGGTATAAAATATTATACATTTTATATGATATATTAGAAGGCATTCTGTGGCAGAGTAGGATGGGTTAGTAGGAGGACACTATGAAAAATTTGCTGTTTGCAGTTCTCATTTCTCTGTGTGTGGAGGTCCATGTGTATATGCACAGATCGATCTATCTATCTATCTATCTATCTATATACATATATGTGTGTGTGTGTGTGTGTGTGTATGTTGTTCTGTACCTACAGAAGTCACTGTGAAACTGCTTCCTTCTGTCCTGGTTTGTTTTTCTTCTCTTACTGTGTCTTCCATCCTGCCAGTTTGGACACTCCTTAGGCCTAGGCTTGAGCTTAGTGGAACACAGGGGGACTCAAAAAGGAAGGGGGAACACTGCTGGCAAAGTTTTTGAGATATGGTTGGAGTGGGGTGTGCAGGCTGGGGAAAGAGAAGGTGCAGAGTGGGAAAGGTGAGCATTTCCTGTGTGAGGCACTCTGGAGTGGGGCATTTAGCCCTGACTGCTGCTGTAGCTGGAAATGGAAGCACTAAAGGGAGGTGAGAGTGCTGTGATGTCTTTGCACGTGCCCAGTTCCTACCTCGCTGTCATGCTTGTATCAAAGCTATTTCTTCTTGCACAAGTCCTTTTCCTATATTTTTTCCCATTTCTCCTAGAATTTCTGTTTGTAGCATACAGCAGTCTTGTGAAGAGCTGGAACAATTGAGGAGTGAGAATGATGGCTATGAATGGGGGGCATTTTGAAAGTTGAAGTAAGAGAAGTCTAGAGAAGGGGATCTGTGGTCTTACAAACAACGTGATGAGCGTTGAAGGAAAACTGTGCACTTTGCAGTTACTCCTTCCTTCTGTTGTTAGGCCTTTCTAGTCTTTCTGTGGGTACCTGTAGCCTTCTGAGACTTCACAGAGTATCCCCATTAACTTGGATTCCAGATGACTGCTTTGCCTTGCTTGATGTATTGATACCTTCATTCAGAATTTCTTTAAGGGAAGTGTACACTCAAACCACTGTCTAGAAGAAGACATTCCCAAAGATTCATGAGGGAGGTCTTCTCAATGTGCAGAAAAATTCAGTCCAAAAAGCCATGCCTGCTTTAACAGAGCTGTGAGCCTGTCACTGTGGAGGTTGGCCTCAGCCTGCCAGTTTAGGAAATATTAAAAGTGAACAATCTGTTCAATATTGCCTGGTCTGCCTTTATATGTATTTAACATAAAACAACCACTTTCTCTTCTCCCATCTGCCACTCTTCCACCACAAATTGTTCTTTGGAGTTTTCTAAAAGCTTACAGACTCCCCTAGCCTTTGTCTGACTACGTGTGATTTGCTTGTTTGGGGTTTTTTTCTTGAGAGGAAGGAAGGAATCTTCCTTTTTTCTGCTTTTGTAAAGCAGCTCCCCTGGCAGATGACAGTGATACTGATAGCTGAACAGATGGGCTTTTGCAGTCTGAAATTCTATCAGAGAGGTTTTCTGTTTAGAGTAATTGTTGGTTTGTAACTGTAGGTGTGAACATAAACAAACATGTAACTTAAGCAACTTGGCTAAAATGTTTCCTTTTCTCTTGAATGGATTATGAAAAGCTTGTTCCTCACCTTTTTGCTCCTAATGCACATTTCATAGGCCTGAAGTTTCATCTTCAAATTCTTCTGCTGGTTGTCTTAGTGTACTTAGGAAAGTGTAGTCATATTCTGTGCATTCTGTGTCATCTGCACTATGCTTATGTCCTGCTAAAGTTTTCTGGAATATCCATAAACTTTCCCACTCTTTTTTTAAATTTTACTTGTTGATATTTATTATCTGCATGACAGAGGAAGCATTTTCTGTGCTTCTGGCTCAGAGCCTTTGCCCCAGTGTTGCAGTGACAGTATGTGCACTGCACACAGGTTTGTGCTGAGTTCACAGGCCCAGGAGAGCTCTCCCTGCTTCCACACTTGGGATGGGGCAGGACTCAGCTGTCTCACTCTGTGTTTATGTGAGTTTTATCTCTATCCTCTGGGGAGAATATCTTGGTCATGGTGAGATGAGGGTCAGTCCCTTCTCCCAGGTAACAAGTGACAGGATGAGAGGAAATGGCCTCAAGTTGCACCAGGGGAGGTTTGGATTGGATATTAGGGGAAATTTCTTCACTGAAAGAATGGTTGGCCATTGGAACAGGCTGCCCAGGGAAGTGGTGGAGTCGCTGTCCCTGGAAGTGTTCAAAAGATGTGTGGATGTGGCAGTTGCTGAGATAATTCAGTGTTGGACATGGTGGCACTGGGTTAACAGTTGGACTGGATAATCTTGGAGCTCCTTTCCAACCTGATACGGCTGCTGAGGAGAGCAATATTGGACAACTTGCAGTGACCTTCTGATTTACTGCATAGCAAAATATGTACTTGAAGTGTCAGATACTTATCTACTGGTATATGTAAAAGAAATCTGGTGGTTGTTGTGTCCTGGCACTAAAAGTGTTCAGGATTATACTGGCTTGGATATACTTTTTAGGTGCCTCTTTTATAGTGATCACAGAGCTGTCCCTGAGAAGATACTCTTGGAGAAGTTAAGTGGCACATTTTATCAGTGGAGGGAAATAAAAAAAACAGCTTGGAGCTATCCTTTCCTGCCACACTGCCTTGAATTACAGAGGGTTGGTGCTGTTCTTACCTAGGACTGCTGTTCTGGGGCTCTGCTGGTCCCAGCCATGCATGACCTGGTCCCACAGCCCACAAATCCCATGGAGGGGCTGTGAGGAACTGTGTGGGTATCACTGACTCAGCTGCCTCTGCCCTCAAGTCTGGACCCAAACCACCCTTAGGTTTTGGGCAGCCTGGTGTATCCCTGGCCCCTAGCCCTGCTGAGGGAAGGAAGCCCTGGCTGGAATTGACTCAGGGCTCCTGGTATTGCTGTTACTCTTTGTGTACTCTGAGAGTAAGGGCAGAATTTACCCTTTAAATATGTGCACCTTCCAGGGATGGCTGTCTGTTTTGTGGGATGGGGAAGGATGCAACAGATTCTGGTGCTGTACCTCCTTGGAGAAAAGAAACGGAGTCAATCCACTGGTGATTTTTGAGCTAAATATTACAGTTTATTGGAGCTGGCAGAGAGTTGGAATTGTCCTTTTTTTTGTGTCTTCTCCTGGGTGAAACTGTTATTTATTATAAGTGTTGGAGGGGGCAGGAATGAAAATGTGGATAGATTTGTAAATAGCTAAGCACAGATGGTCTTTAATTTATTTGCATTTTCTTGCAATAATTCATGAAGAATTAGAAGACAAAGCTAGTTGCTTCCAATATATCCTGATTACTTACTGTTAATATTTACTTAGGGACTGAAAATTAGATCATGCAGTGTACCAGTGACATGACATGATGGGCCAAATTCATTCTGCTGGAATGATTTATTTTTTGTTACGGGCTGGTGGAGAAATTCAGGTCAAGAGCTTCTTTTTGCAGAGTACTTATGAATTATTTCATATTTTTATGCACAGAAAATACATACAAATATTGCTTCTTACTCTTAGATATAATTTGGAATGTGGTAGGGAACTGCTGCAGCATAAAGCCACCTCCATCACAAAAATAAAAGATGCATATTACTATCCAGATAACAGCTTTACAAACATTCACTGTTTTTTTCTGCAATTAAAAATTTACTGTTTTAAAGAACTGACTGCATCCTGTGACTGAACAGAGAATCTTTCTGCTCTTTACTGTATTCAGTTTGCTTCTAATTTGTCAAAGCTTTTTAAATTCCAGTGGTGTAGTGATAGAGTGTCTGCTGCTGATGTCACTGCTTGCCTTATCAGGATTTTGTTCTTTGTTTCACAGGGAGCTGTGATTGGTATAGACGATGAGGACGACAGCACCTTCACAATAACTGTTGATCAGAAAACCTTCCATTTTCAGGGTGAGCTGAAAGAAGAGATTGTTTTTTCTTATAATAGATTCCACTTGTATTTGATGGATGATTTTAAATGTTTGGCAGCAGAGCAGCATGAATGAGCACACTGAGAATATTCTGGATCCAGGGGTGCTGCAGGTTAGGCAGGGATTTACATCTGCAGTGAATACATATGTGCTAGAAAGAGACTGTAGCTCTGGCAGGATTTGGAGATGAATAATGTAAAGAATAAATCACTCAAGGGGAGAAAGTAATGTGCTTCTGATTATGGGTTTCGCTTGCAAAACGTTTCTGATCTTCGTTATCAAGATACAGTGATGCATTTCTTTATGAAGAGAATCAAGACTGGTCTGAAGGTTGCAATTTGTATCCAAATAGAACTTAATGCTCAATTATGAGGAGACTAGAGGCAACGTTGGGCTTAACGGTGGAGCTTTGCTTCAAGATTTACCAGCTTGCATTCATTTCATCTACATTTCTGTGTCTTGTCTGCCAGTCACCATTTCTCTGCTATTATCCTTTTATTCACATTTCCTAGCACCAATGCCATCTGCCACTGCTATGTTTCGTCATTGCATGCTATGGCTCACCGGTAGAAAGGGTAAGGCTCTATATAATTGCTCTATACTCCTTAAATTATTTTGTCTGCAGCAGTAGGACAAAATACTCTGCTAATATTGAATAGAGAACTTCCTTTTTCTGAATGTTAAAATCCCGGGGAAGGGTGATGAAAATATTTTGCAGTTAACATTTGTTAGTCCTTTTGCTTTTCCTCTAAAATGCAGTGACTAAATAATTGCTTTGTATAGAGCTGGAAAATGTAAATACCCAAGAGGCACACTTGCACTTAAGCAGTCATTTTAATTTATGTAAACTGAAATAATTCTATAACTTATATTGTACTGTACTTATTTTCAAATCAGTGGTTTGCAACTGGGAATTATCATCAATACTATTGCTTTTGTGAGACTATTTCTAATGATAAATACTAATTGTACACCATATTGTCACTGGCTTCTGTATTCCTTGTACTGTAGTTTTTCCTAAATGCTGCTGCTGCTGTCTTCTGGCTTTTCACTGCATTAAGCCTTATAAATATACCTTCACAGTGCTGAGCTCACAGTAATACTTAAATCTCCTGTTCCCAAGGATAATTGTTAAAATGCAAGCTAATTGCTAATGCACTAATGGAATGCTCTACTAGGGCAGTCTTTCAGTACTACAAAGCTAAATATTGCTGAATATTTGAGAACTTGATACAGGTAAATCTAGAAATCTCTAATCTTTAGTTACTGAGATAGACCTTTTTTAGTACATCTTGTTATGTGCTGTATTCTCCTTTGGGTAGCCAGATGTCTTAAGAAAACTGATAGTATTTGACATAAGTAATATTCTACTCTAAGCAGTACTGGTCATTTTTGAACAGCAGTGTTGTCACATCTCGTGCTTTATAATTTCTCTTTCTGTGCATTTCATATTAGGCAAGGATTTATGTATCCTCCTGCAGTGTACAGCTAAGATATGGTACACTATTTTCTGTATTATGCTTTTTCTATCAGCATATTATGAAGATAACGTCCCTGATACCCAGGAAATTATAATGATACAAGCACAGTATTAATATACATGGATTTAGTGCAAACATGTATAAAGACAGGTAAGATATGAGTGAGTCCTGTGATATTTCAGTGTCAAAACATGCTCTGAGGAATTAGTTCTTATAGCCACTATAAATGCATTCTCACCTCATGCAACCTCTGCACCTCATATTTATGTCAAATTTTCGTACATTATATTAAATTAATTCAGTATTACACAGGTTTTAACTTGTGCAAAATGTAGGTCACTTTCAGTCATAAATGTAAATAATGTAATAATATAAATATTACAAAATGTATGCTGAGACTACATAGGATCTGTAGGGCAGATTCTGGGAATAATCCAAGAAAACATACAAAATTCCTAACAATTTCTTCCTAACTTTTAATATTTGGTTACGATAGAGCTTTTGTTCTGCAGGATAGTTATAGCTATAAATTCATTCACCCTTTATAAAAGAAGTCTTGGACAAGAGAAGACTGCAGGAATGGCAACATACAGTCCTTTCCTTCTTGCTGCCTTCCTGCTTTCTCAAGGACAGACAGGGATTCCAACAAGCTGGAGCCTCCTTGCTGGGAAAAAACCTGAACTTTAAAAATCCAAGCTTTCAGAGATCTCCTGGCCTAAGTTGGGGTCCCACCTGCAGTGGAACAGTTTCTCATGCGGAGAGACTCAGACTTTAAGTACTGATTGGTGCCTCAGTGAAATTTTGCTGACAGCCAGTGATAGAATTTGAATTGGTGAAAAATGAAAGAAAAACTTCATTTTGGGTTAATTAATTATTTCTTAATGTCAGTTGCACGAAATTGCACATCTGACTAACGCTCTAGAGATGGAAGTAATGAGATGAAGGGCAAGTAAGTAATTTAAAACTGCCTGACCAACTTCTCACATGCAAGTTGATTCCATATGTGTGTAACTGAATTTCTGAAGTGCCAAAGCTCAAGCATCTCCCACTAAGATTTGCCTGTCATTGGATTTTGGCAACTTCTGAGTCTTAGAAGGAAAGTTCATATTTTGTTTCTGCCTGTGTCAGTCTCCCTCTTTTCTGTTCTCAGCTGTCCTTCCTAGTGGCCATCCCTGCGTTGAACATCAGTAAAAATTAAAAGGTTTTCATTACAAAGATATTGTAGGTTTTGAAAGGTGACTGGGTACATCCCAAATGGGATCCACATCCTTAGTACTTGGGTATAAAGGACAGAAGTTAATTGAATAAATATTGGCAGTAAAACAAACAGCATGTTCTGTTTTTACTGGCTTGACTTTAGCTCTGCCAGAGTGCCCAGCAGATTTTTTCCCCTACATTTTATTGTTATGAACAGGTATATTGATGCTTGTTCATATTGGAGGGGGAAGGGAGGTAGAATGACATCAGAAATAGATATAAAAGTAATGTATTTTATTTCACGATTGATCCTTGTTTGGTCATGCTGAATATCCAGTTTCATGGCTTGCTTGTGAGGCTTCTGAATTAGGTAGATCTTAAAGTATTCCCTCGTGGGTTTTTTCAGATTAGATGCAAAAAATCCATTCAAGTTGCTGTGAGACATTTGGGATAATACTTTTAGTTTAATATACCTTCCTGTCAGGAAGCTTTTTCTTGGTAATATATTTTTCCTTGCTGCAGTACATGTCCCTCTTCGAAATGTCCCATAACTTTTAAACACTGTGGGGGTTGGGTTTGTTTTTCTTTTAACATCTTCATATCCTCACCAAGCTTTAAGCTTTTTCCATTTGGAAATTCGCTTCTTCAATCCTTCATATTACTTAGCTGTTCTTTTTCCTCACTGGGATGCTTGTGACTTAAATTCAAGAGTGGGAACATGATGTTCAAGAGACTCTGGCAAGGGTATTGTTGTATTTCTTCTTGATATTTGATTTTCTGTCTAACCTGAAGCAATAATAGCTTCTGTCTGGACTGAAATACTTCACTAAATGCACATTGTATGCATTAAAAAGAATTCTTTTTTTTCTTTTTTAAAATTAAACTCCTACCTGAAAATCCAGCTCTTATTCTTACAGCCTGCAGTACAGTTCCTTGGAAGGCAAATCAGTTTTGTCTCTACTGTTTTTTGTAATAAAGGATGGAAGGATTGGAAACAGTCCAGTGCATTGATCTGAGATGATTTTGCTTCAGCTTTTGTCTTTCCTTTCCTATTCCTGCCACAAAAGTATCTGAGAAATGAAGCGTGAATGTTGCTGTGCAACTTATTCTCCTATTGCATGAAAGCTGTCAGCTGGTAAAGGTAGATTTCTCCTTTTTTCCCATCCTTTCCCAGTTTTGTAGCTTGATTTGTGTCTGCCCACTATCCCAGCTGAGGAAAAAGGGAGACATGCCCAGCAAGAGATTGCCATAATGTTACAAAAGCAAGGATTTTTTGTTAATATGGGAGGCATTATCATTGAGGATATACTGGGGTCCACAAAGCCTTGGTGCTGAGCAGTATCAGAATGTGAGCTTTTAAGTATTTGTATTACGTATCAAAATTAATTATATTGGTTTTATACCTGTATTTCAACATTACTTGCAGAAATAGTCAATATTTATAGTCTTCTAGAAATCTTTGACATTGTCCACCAAATGGATGACAGGAAGCTGACTGCTCTTGTGGTAGGAAGAGGCACTTAAGTCTATCACATTACCTGATTTGAATAACGATTCATAAATTGCAGCCTTTAAAAACAAAAAGTTTAAGAGCATTTAAATTTGATATTGAAAAATGCCTAGAGAGAGATTTTGGTGTGAATTCTTGCTGGTTTCTTCAGTGATGTCTGTAAGTGCTGTGACAACATTGTTTGTCCTAAGTTAATGTTTTTCTGGGTCTTTTAGGCTTCTGGTGGTGCTGAAACAGTGAATTCCTCTATGCTCAACTGTGCTTTTATGTTGCAGAGAAGGATGAGCAGCTGTGATCAGAGTAAAGCTGAGCTTCCTGTCATCCTCCCTTTACCTGACCAGGTCTGGGCTGCACAAAGTTCTGGGCTGCATCTCATCCTCCCCTGATTGGCATAACTGCAGAAGTTCCTCTGTGAGCCAGAGCTAGGTTTAGCTTTGCAGTGATTTTTCTGTCCTCCCTCTCTTCCTTCTGCTCCTTTTTGCTATTGATGTATTGCACTGGTATTTTAAGTGGCTGGGACATGTGACCAGAGTGCAGGGAATGGTGCAGGGTTGTGCTTTTCCTGTTTCAGGCAGGTCCTTCTTGCACCAGCAGCATCCTGTGTTGTAACTGTTTTCCAGTCACCCCATGGTTCTGCCATTTAATGGGACTTCCTGTACTCAGTTGTTATGGTCATATATAAACACCTCCTGGTTTTCTGTTTTCAAGGTTGAAGCTGCAGATTTCAAAATAAGTGTTAAACTTGAGAGTAGGAAATAAATAATACCATGAAACAGTATCTGTTCCATGTGTTGTTTACTTTTTTTCTTCCTCTGGAAGAAATTGTTACTTTTGGCATCAATATGAATATCTTCTCTCAGCTGTATATGTGATGCATAGCAAGTATTTTGGAAGGGGAAAAATGGCTAGAAAAGGTCTCACTATAAGGAGGGGAAAGATACTGAGTAGTTCAACACTCTTTTCCTTCTGTTTTAGCAAGAAATTCCAAATAGCAATAACCTTGAGTTTGACCTGTTAAACTGACAACTATTTTATTGGTTAAGAAAATGGTTATATTTTTGTTCTTCTATTTTGATTTTTTTTTCAATTCAAGTCAAAATATGGTTTCTACCTTAAACTAGTAGTTTCAGAGCTTTGTGAGTGGGATCTGCAAGGGAAAAAATCCTTTACTGTGAGGGTGCTAAGGCACAGCTTCCCCAGCTGTGGCTGCCCCATCTCTGCAAGTCTTCAAGGTCAGGTAGGACTGGGCTGTGAGCAACCTGGGATAGTGGAAGGTATCCTTGCCCATGGCAGGGGGTTGGAATGAGATCATCTTTAAGGTCACTTCCAAACCAAACCATCCTGTGATTCTATGATTAATTTTAAATGCAAACACGCCCTAAAAGCCATTTCCACAGAATATACCATATGAAGTATTGTTTAGTGCTGCTATTATTAATATTTAAGTATTATTTTCTAGTGAAACACCATATACTTGCTGATTTGTCCCACACTCAGAAATGTTTAATTACAAAATCACACATTATATATGGATTTCCAGAGAGAACTAATAGCAACTTGATCCTGTGTTTCCTTTGTCACACAAGTTTCCACCCAAAGCTACGTTTCTGGGCTGATTATAAAGCTTGCTAAAAAGACTTTTGAGCTTAGGTAACAAAAAAAAACCCAAAAAAACCAGTTTAGTTGATTTCTCAAGATCACAGATGAATCTTACAAACACATTGTGCTCAGGAGACCTTTTGATGCCTTTTGTTTGGGCATGACTTTGTGTCTTGTGACTGCACAGGAGTTTCCTGTAGGGACAGGGAGCTCAGGCTGGTCAGACACCTGAAGAACAAAAGGAGGCTTGATTTATGTGTGTGGGTGGAGAATGGCATCAGGAGGAGGGAGAATGATGACTGGGACAACTCCAAAATCATGATGTAGAGGAAATGATGTGCAAGCTACTGCCAGATGTGGGAGCTGCATGAGTTGAAGTGTATTTGGTAGCAGTGGAAGTACAATGTTTTGCCAGGCTTGTATGAAACCCTGCTTCATCTTGCATGTTTTTCCATGGTTTGAAAGGCCTTCAGTGACTTTAAATAGCAATTTATTTATCCATGCAACTGTCCTGTGATGCATGACTTTTCCACCTTATTGAGCACTGCTGATAAAATCTCTCTCCATTGAGACTGGTGGCAGAAATCCTATCGATCTCAGTGTAGCCAGGATTTCATCTCTATTATCTGGTGATTTGTGTGTAAAGATACTACATTACTTCTGCACTTGGCTGAGAAAATACAGGAATTTTGCATACAAATCAGTGGAAGTTCTGTCAGAATAAAGGCTGCATAATTGACTCTATTGACTCTGTGGGTGTAATAGACTCTTCTTACTGAGTTCTGCCTGTAAGTAGGTCACAGTGAATGAAAATAAAATATGCATTTCTTCTTGTGACAGTATGGTATTTTTATAAGTAATCTAGTAATTTTTTTTCACTAATTCTTCAGGTTTTTCTTTCGTCCTAATGCCCATGTAGATGCACACACACACAAAAGAATAAGCACCAGTATGCAGATTCTGAGGTGATATATTTTTTGTGTTTTCTGTCTTCCAAGTACTGCTGTGCATGACCTAGAAATGCTGGTGGTAAATGCTGTATCGTGGAGCAGAGTTGTTGAACTTGTTTATATCTAATCTTTAGATGCTATCAAGCTTAGGCTGGAAAAAGTAATCTGTTTTATGCTGTACTTTAACATTTGGTATACGTTATATAAACACATATAATCTCTCCACAGCAAAGTAAATATTATAGCAACTCTAAATTATAAAATTTATTCTCAATTTGGAAAATTAATAGAGGCTGAGAGCATCTAATGTAGTTGCATTTCATTTGACTTCTTATCCTCATAGAACAGAACTTTTTAAAATCCTTGACATACCTGATTTAGCAGTTTGGGAAGTTCAGAGATAAAGGACAATTCCATAAAACAAAAGGGAGTTTTAAACCACAAGTTTCCAGAATTACAGAAATTCTTCAGTAGAAGCAGTAATTCTTGTGTTTAGTATTTTTTTCATTCTATAATTGTCTCTTTGATCAAATAATTGCTTTTATTTCTTTGGACCTGCTCTAAGAAAGAGTTCAGATTTTTTTCTTAGTATAAGATTGATGTGAAAATATATTAGGAATAAGCTCAATCAGACAGATCACCAAAAATACACATTAAAAATATCATGTTAAAACTCACTGTAATAAATGACATACTTTTCAAGTGTGTTTCTCTGAACTAGTCATAAATAGGCCTGTGATCATATTAAGTACTCTGTGGTTGTCTTAGATATGCCTGAGATGTCACAGTAAATTATACAGGTGTCTTTCAAAGGATGCACCATAGACACAGAGGAGTGAGGGCTTAGGCATATGGGAACAAACTGTAATCTAGCTCATAAATACTAATTCTACTAGGGAAAAAAAAAAGTAAAAATAGCTTAACTGACATAATCACAGTAAATTGCAATGTTTCAGCCATTAATGATTCCAGTCTCTTGCACACAGCAGTGATTATGCAGCTCTGTGTGGATTTAGCTTCTTTCACGTGCAAATGCTCCCTGTTAAATTGCAGTAAAAACTGAATTAGAATTCTAGCACTTAAAATAAGAGCAAAACACAGACACTGTTAGTGCCCTCTCAACTGCAGACATAGCATGGCTATTTTTGGGGATAGTTACATGCTCTAGCACAATCTGAATTTCAGCTGACCAGGTAACACTTGCATTAGCCCCACAGACTAAGAACCACCTTTATGTTTTCAAATGTCAGGTATTTCTCATGTCCAGTCGTCCTTCAGTGTTTCTTGTTTGTTTTTTGTAATACTGTTATTCTAGAATCAGCCTGGGGAAAAACAACTTGTTTATCTCTCTTGCCCTTTACTCTTTTTAGAAGTTTTGTGCCAGGAGGGACCAGATAATACTCCTCTGTTTTTGTATAAGCACACCAGTGTAATTCCTTGGACTAGATAAGAATTGCCTTATCCCAAATGTTTTGTCAGAAACAAATTCTGGAGTAGCTTTCACATAGGAATTGAGGAGGGGATTAACTTTAAAGTGGAGCCTGATCAAATAATGGAAAAATTGGAGCGATTTCAGGGTACTTGAGGCAAGGACTAATGAGCAGGGCATTCTTGTCCCTACCTGCTGAAGAAAGCACCTGCAGATACAGAGTGGATATTAGGTGGTGTGCATCACAAACTTCTTAGGTGCAAAGGTACTGGAACTTTTCCTTTGACCAAAGTTGCCTTCTTTAAATGAAAAACAGCTTGGATATTTAGCTTTCCCTACAGATGGGTAGATAATGATCTCTGACCATTGTGTGTAGATTTTTCCCATAAATTCTTTCTGAGTGTGTTGACTAATCTCTTTTTTGAATGTTCCCATTGATTTTTATTTTTTTTTCATCAGTGATCTTTTGGCAGCTGTTCAGTTCTAAATTGCTTTTACCATTAGGGAGCTTTTACTTGCACCTAATCTCACAGCAGCCATTTTGATTAGATTTAATATAACTTTTCTTGCATCTTGCTTTACTAAAAACTGCATCCTGCTGGTTTTCTCCGTGGTTTTCTTCAGAGTGTGGAGGAGAGCCAGAAGGATCTGCTATTGATGATAGATGGTCTGAAATTAAACCAGTGTCCTGAACAGGGAGTGCTTAAAAGGTTTTGATGCTGTGTTTCCATGCAGTAAGCAGACTTCTCATGGCAGTGTTCCTGGATTTATCGTGCCCGAGACTTTCTCTGAGTAGCAGGATTGATGAGATTCATGTGTGCTCCCTAAGGATTGATCATGTTATGCCAGAAAAGTGCAATGTCTAATATATGAGGAAAAAATACAGATTTTTTTCCCCCTCTGCTGAGCCCTGGTAGAGGGAGCTGTAAAGGGGTCATTGGAGAAGCAGAAGTTTCAAAAATTTAGTTTATTAATGAGCACGGGAAAGTCAGTTTCATTTTGGAACTGTAGGGATTGGTTGGTTTCTAGGTCTTCCCTGCTGCTGTAAGGCCTCTCTGTTCTGGTGGGGGTTCAGATACAAGTCAGAATGTGATAACCTTTGTTAATGGGCTACTGTATATATTAAGATCAGTATTTAACTAATAGCGTGACCTCTTTTTGCTGGCAGTATGGAAGATCACAGGAATCCTGCTGCAATACAAGGATTAATTCACTGGTCTGAAGCTTAATTGTTTCCTTTTTAGTTTAAATAATCGTGGGAAAAAAACCCTTCAACATTGGATGTTTGTATCCCATGAATTACTGAATAGCTCCTCAGTGACTTCTACCCCAGTTCCCCAGTAAGATATTTTTTGGGACTGGGAGATGGTGATTTAAAAAAACACCACAGAAAACCAGAAGCCTTACACACATTGAAATAATGCTAACCACTGTTGTTTTGGACACGCCTTTGAAAATTTAAAGCATTGAGACATTTCAAATACTGATTGATTAATGACACAGGTAACTGTATATGTTTAGTGGTGACTGGAAGAATAATATAGGAAGAATAAACTATAAACTATAATAGTATAGGAAGAATAAACTTGATTGGTATGTCTGGCAGGACTAGGCCAAGGAGCCTGGTTTTGGTAAGCAGAACCAAAGAAACTAAGAAGCATTAAAATTGATTCTAGTTGACTAGTTCAGTAATTGAAATTAGTGTTAAGGTGTAGTGCTGTGCAAAAAGAACAGTGCTTGTGTGTGCATGTGTGTACAGAATGTGTAAAGAAAGACTGTAATTTGCATGTTGCAAAATGTGTTTAGTGTAATGCAGTCACTGGACAGAGCTCACAGGGCCTCTGTCCCTCCATCCTGTCTCCTTTCACTGAATCATAAACTTGTCCTCAGTGCCTGCTTCAGGTTCTCAATTGAAATATGGATCATCAGTAACAAGAGTCCTGTAAGTTAAAAGTTCTTTCTAATAAGGCATATCCAGCTTTTTAACACTTGCTGCTTTTCCTGCAGGAAAGTCACCTGCTGTTCTGAGTAATGTTTAATTACTTGAACTTCTTCCTCTTTCTCTGTGCATCTGAAAGCACTTTGGTAGCCACTTTTCCTTATGTCTAGTTTTAATTTGTTCAGATTAATGGTATTGTGGCCAAAATACCTGTGGCAATTGATCATACTCTACTTAAAAGAACAGTGAGTAAGGATTAATTTGTAGTAGATTGGAAAAATATATATTTTTAGGAAAAAGGTAGATAGATTTCAATCTTTTACCTTGTGTGTAGTGAAAATTTTGTCCCACTATTTTGTGAGGCCACCTCATCAGTTGGGCTCTGAGCAAGCTTATGTATTAAAAATACATTTTTAATTATTTCTCACAAACACATACATTATCAGTTCTCTCCTGATGGTTTTGTTACCTGACATAATTAGTGTATATATGCTGAAGTAAACAGTGCAGTATGTTTATCTTTAAATTGGTTGGGTTATCTTTAGGAAGTTTAGAAAAATCTAGATATTCAGAAGACTTGGGGCATTTTTAGGTACTGATAGGTTTAAGCTGCAGAATTCCAAAAAAATAAAACCAATGGAAACAAAAGCGTGAGGAAGGGAACATTGAAACAAAGTATTTTGAGCTGGAGAGTACATTTCACTATAGCCTAAGGGTATTTCCTCTGAACTCCTTAAAAATAAGTGAGATAGAAATCTCAGTTGGCTGATTGATAATAGGTGCTAGCTCACTTAAGCTTTCTTTGCTTCTAGCAGGCTTCCTGTTTCTTTTAATATCTTCCATTTGAGTGAGGAACTAGAAACAATTGTTAATAACTGTTCTCAATCCAATTACAGGCCAGTTTGTTTACAGTCTATTTAATGCCTCTGGAATTTTCCCTTCTTTCTTTACCTGGAGTCCACTGACTCTGCTCCTTTGTTTTTTAAGTACTCCTAGAGCACAGCAAGGAACTCTTTCAGACCAGTATGGTAAAGGTGGCTTGTCTGTACTGGGGATGGGGGGAAATAAAGCAGTTTTAGAGTAGGATTTTGTTCAATTTAATGTTTGTTGTATGTTTAAGATTTTTCTTTGGGCTTCATTATTCACACCAGTGACCTGTTAGGGGTGTTTGTCCCGTATTATGAATCCATACCTGAGAGTTACTATGTCCACACGGAAGTAGAATTATTAGATAATTTATTACAGGTAATTTTCTTGTAAGTAAGAAAATTTTTAAATTTACTTAATGAATTGAGGAATATCTGTGCAAACTCTTTCTGCATGTGTTCCCCTAAAGCTGGACAAGGGACAGAGCTGTAACCACAGAAGAAGAAACAGGATATTGAGACAACTGTGGAATTATGTGCTTGGTGATTACCAGACAGTGTGATTAATTTCCATATTTAGGGTGGACATCAGATCTGTTTGCCTTTTCCTTTTAGTATATAAGACTGCATGTAATTGAACAATATCTTTTGAATTCTTTTTCAGCTCGAGATGCAGATGAGAGGGAGAAGTGGATCCACGCTTTAGAGGACACCATCCTCCGCCATACCCTCCAACTTCAGGCAAGTTTCACTTTCAGTTTTCACTTGTTTTACTTTTTTTTTCCCCAAAGCAGTGAAATACAGTGGCATGACTGCTAATATCCAGCACATCCTGTATAAAATTTATGGTAAGGTTCTGGATTTATTGTTGTACATTTAATTTGGGTTTTGGTTGAGGTTTTTTTGTTGTTTTTTGTTTAAACCTAGGAGTCCTTTTTGGGTCAAGCCTCTTGTATGTGCTTGAAAGCCACCTAATTTGGAAATTAAAATGAGACAGCAGCATTGAACCTCTTTCTGGATGACAAAAATGATAAATAGCTTGTTTGGAGCTGGATATCACTGTGTAAGCTGGTATCAGTGGTTTTCTGGTTCTAAAAACAGATGGTTGGATTGAGGATGGTTCTTAGCTTTAGTTACCTAGTTCCAGGAGTTGGACTCTGTCATCCCTATGGGTCACTTCCAGCTGTGGATACTCTGTGGTTCTATGATCCAAGATCAGTTTCTCATGATACTTTAGAGCTGGACATGTCTGTACATTTTTTTGTCTTGCTGAACATTTTTTTTTTGCCCTGGAGAGAAACCCAAACTCATGAAAGGGATTTGGTTTGTACCATATAAGTGTCTGGTGACAGTGTAGAAATCTTAAAGCAGGTGTTCATTATTTGTGTTGAATAAAGCTTTGGTTGTGCTTTTGTAGCATGGCAGGAGAATTAGGTCTCTTAACATTTGATTCAGTGTGAAGAAAGAGTAAACTCTCTAATATCACTTAAAGAGAAGCTTATGAAGGCTGATTTAGATGACATTTGCCCAATCTTAAGGGTTAGAACAAGCCTGAATTTGACTCATTCAGCTTTAGACCCTTGTACTATCTCTGTCAATTTACCTGTTAGACAGTGAGTTTCAACCTTCTTTCATCTATTAAAGACCACTACAAATTTTTTAGAGAATAGCAGATCCCTGGATAAACATTCCCATTCGACAGTCAGCTTTTTACCCCTCCTACTGTGCCATGTGTATGTTAGAAGTAATCTCTCCATCTGGACACTGTCTCTGACCAAGGGCTGAAGAACCCCACTCTGCAGTGGATGTGAGGAGACAGGGATTACCTAGGGAACAATATGTGGATGTAGAAGGGCTGAGCTCGCTCCCAAGGAATGCTTTTTTCCCCATCCTCAGTTTAGAAAGTGAATAGGTTAATGTGAGTGGTCCTGTTTAGGGTCTGAAATGAAGTAAAAGGAATCTGTGCTGTTTTCTCCAACTGGAAGACTTTTTATGACATGGAGATAAGAGTCGAGGAATGAAACACCAGAATATACATTGGTTTTATCAAAATGTACACTTCTATGCTCTCTAGAAATTGTGAGTGTAGTTATATTGGTGGAAATATATTTCATGATAGCAGCTAATAATGGAACTATTTCCCATTACATAACTGTTCACATTCCTGGAGATTTTCAAACAAGTAAGGCATATTTAGAAAAGACAAAAAAAAAAAAAGCATAAGTTAGTAATTTATCTAGTAATGTTTGAGGGAATAATTAAAAAACCTGAATCGAGCACTAAGAAACACATCCTCCATCCTTGTAAATATGTTCACCATGGAATGTAATACTTTGTGAGCCACTGCTGTGTGCTCCCCAGTCCTTTTCAAGAACCTTCTTCAATGTACGGCTCATGTAACCTTTCAGCCTCCGGCCCTTGTTTGTGGAGTCGTGGAGTAGTGATCACTTACACCCCCCCCTCAGGAACTGCCGAGGTTTGCCACGGGAGCTGCTGAACAGGCACCGATTTCAGAATGAAACACCTCCTTGCCAAACCTCCTTCTTTCATGGCTTAGGAGTGTGGTGTTCCTCCGTTCCCCCTCACCGGTGGGACGCGGGGGCGGCACGAACAGGGCCCGAAGTTTGTGGGATGCTCGCAGGGCCGAGCGCGGGGTGAACCCAGGCAGAAACATCCCCGCGCCTCCATGGCCGGCCAGGCCCCGCTGGGCTTCCCCCTCCCTCCCTGCCTCCCTGCCCTGGCCGCGGCTCTCGGGGCCGGGCCGCCCCCGCTCCAATCTCCGTCCGCCGTGTTCGTGACGCGCTCGGCGGGGCCGCGGCCGGGGCCTGCTGCCCTTCCCGCCCCTTCCCGCCCCGCTGGAGGCGGCGCTGCCGGGGCCCGGCGGGCGGGCGGCCAGCCCCGCTGCTGCGCGGCGCTCGGAGCACCGAGGGATGGCCGGTGTGAGTACGGGGGGGCCGCGGGTCGGGGCCGCGGGTGTCCCTCGGGGCAGCCCCGGGCGGGCAGCGAGGCCCTGTGTTGGCGGCCGAGCGGCGCTGGCGCTGCCCCGGCCCGCCCGGGGACGGGAGCGGGGCCGCGGGCAGGGAGCGCCCGGGTGGCTCCGGGCAGCAGCGAGTGCCGCCGGCTCCCGTGTGCCCGCAGGGATGCTGCTGTCCGGATGCGCTGACACGCCTTGGTTTCAGTAGTGTTTGAACAAAACGGCGCTTCGTGCACTTGATGCTCTTTCGCTTTCCTTTTCCTTCGGACAAAACAGTCGAACGGGTTTTTGGGGATTATTGGCTCAGCGGGATGGCGGGGTTTGAGCGCCGCGGCTGAGATTATTTTCGGTAAAGGCATTTTCTTAGGTTCATAGTTTGTGTCGCTAACTAAACATGTGCTTCAGAGTCACTTAAAACCTTTAGGTGTCTGGCTTTGCCCGAAATGTTGTATCTTTTCAGAGTCTTTTTTTCATATTTCCATACTGCTTTTCAGTGTGCCTGTGCCGGTACAGGAGTGTTCAAGTTTGAAAGTCAGACTTAAAGTTGGCTTCACTGTACCAAAAACTCATCTGTGAGCTGTGAGAAACTGTACCAAACCCCAGGTGGTTCGTGTGCTGTGTGAACCAAATCAGGAAGGATTACGAGTTAATGCGAGGTGGAGAGGTGAAGTAGTATCTTTGTGTTCTCTAGTCTGATTAATCTTGCTGGTTTTATTTTTGCCTAAATGTTCTGCTGTGCTGTCTTTCACTGTTTGTAATGGAAGTGTTTTTGAAACACAGAATGAAACACACTTCTTCTGCCCCCCTCCCCCCAAGCCTAAAATGAGCTACAGTCAAGGAACTGAGTCATAAATACACAGAATGTGTAAGGGACCCAAACTGTCCAGAGGGCTGACAATTAGTAATGTTGTATCCAAAGGGAACAAAAACAGGGAGGAAACATTTCAGATACACTTGAAGCCTGATTTGCTTGAATTTTGAAACTGAAGTGTGCTGTGTTTTCATATGCATTTGTATTAAAGCTATTGCTAAAAGTACACGTAGTAGTTCTAGGATTAGCTTTGTTTATGGAAAAGTTATTGAACAGATGGTGTGATACTATTGGAAATGCCATTCTGAACCCTGAAGAGTTTTTTCTCTTATCTCCCCGAATTGTTTCTATTGTGGCATTAGCAAGGCCTGTGGCTTTGCAGTGGCAGCACAGCAGTTGCCTCATACCCACAGGACCTAAGGGGCAGGGTATGCCTGGGGTGAAAGCATGTTGTGGCTAAAGTTTCATGTTTGTGTGGGGAGATAAGTTATCTCACATTTTCTTCAGTTCCTCAGCAGCATCTTCTGTCAAGCAGCAGTCCCATTCAGACAGGACATGCTTCTAATTGTCCTGCTTTCCTTGCTGTCTGTCAAGAAAACCCTGGCAGCACCCTAGTGCTACAAGTACTTTTGGGCAGTGGAATTTGGCTCTGGAATTGTCTCATGAGTTATAATGGATAGCTCATGTCTTTTAGGACCACAGTAACACAGTAACTTCCTTATTTGATCTACACTAATTTACTCCAGCCTCTAAGTGGCCTCTGTAGAGACAAAGGAACTGAAATGATGAAGGTGGGCCATTTCTAACCACCATTAAAGTGAAAGGAATTAAGTGAAAATTAATTGCTTTGTAGATTGGTAATTCCATAATTTAAACAAGATGTTTACTTCCTAAGTAGCAAATGATAAGAAAACTTGATTCTAATAAGTGGGTCTGTGCTGGCTGTTGAGAAGAGTAGATGCAGAGGCTTAAACACTGAGTTACACCATGGCTTCACCAAAATGTAGGAGTTGGTGCTGCTTCTGGAAGCAGTCCTGTCTCACTTCTCCTAGCAAAAGGGAAGAAAGAGGCAGTGTGGCAAGAAGGGTGGAATTTGGAACATAAAATTGCTTTTCTTCCTGCTCTCTCTTTCTGCGTTTATTTTTAACCCTGATTAGTTTCCACATTGAGTTGTTTATGTGACAAGGTAAATGTTTATGCTGAGTCAAAATAAAGAGCAGAGTGAAGGCTAGAGTAAACAGCAGGGGAACTGATTTGTTTCCCGTTCATTTATGCTGGTGGTGCAAAGTGTTTATGAAATGTTGATAGTAGCAGTTCACTTAGTGCCACATTAACCAGGACTTTTTTCTGACCTTCTTAAATCTGTGAGCAAGAACACAAGGTAGAGTGAAACTTCCTTGTGTGTTAAGTATATTACACTCTGAAGTATGCTGTATTGTTATTAACTGGCTTTTCAGTGCTGCTCCTTTTGTGAGTCAAGAATTCTTGCATAAAACTAAAACCTGGCTCTTTTAGATTAAGACTATATCCAGTGTAGATGTTTTTCAAGTACTAGTAGGAGGGCATAGGGTTGGCAGCCATGCTGCCCTTTTCAGATTTTGCTAGTGAAATAGTCAGGGTAGTGTCTGAATACCCTAGAACATGTGCATTATCTACACTGATTATAGATTATAAAGGCAAAGGAATGGGACTCATATATACTTAGTATTTGTGAGGTTTCAGAATTGTAACCTATGCTTTAAAGAGAGAATTTTACATCGGTGTGTACATGTTTCTGACTTCTGAACTTTCTGTTCTCCTTGAAGATCTGACAGTATCTACAGATTCACAGTCTTTGCTAAGCATTTTGTGTTTTGCAAAGTAGAAACTTTTTTTTTTCCTCTAAGAATTGCAGTATTCTGTTTGGAAGGGTCATATGCTTTCCACAACCTATATATTTATTTTTAAACACATTCTGAGCTTCAAATATTGCATAAAAATCTAGCAGATAAAAAAATAGAGTAGGTTTTGCCACAAAAGTGCCCTTGTTTAGTGGCTTACAAGTTGATTTCTTGTTTTTCTTCAATTTTTTATCAGTGGTCCTTACAGGCAATGTCCAGCTCATTGAAATCAAGCATGTAGGCAGGGGATATGTTTCTGATGAAATATTGTGGATGAAAGGAAAACATTCTTATTCACTCCTTCAAACTAACTTACACAGGAATTTTTTGCTGGATTTGGAATCATAATTAGATGAAGAATGTAGAAGAAGTGTCTTCAAAAAGATAAGAAATTCCACTCTGTACAGTCTTCTGCCTTTCTCCCCCAGGAAAGCTATTATTGTAATGCTTTTATTTGAGAAATATAGTTGAATTTTTCTGGTATGCTTCTTCTAAGGAGGATGCAATCTTTTCATCCCATCTGAGTTTGAAAGAACTGGTTTAAATTAGGCTGAATTACTTCTCAGCACGGACAAGTTTTGAATACAAATGCATTAGAGATATGTGTGACTTCTAATTTGGAGGACAAGGAAACAACACGAAACTCCCTTGGTGCTGGCAGTTCTATAGTGAAAATAAGGCTCATAATATGTATTTTTAATTAGGTTATGTTTTGTTGTTGCCCTCCTGTTTACCTCCTCCAAAAAAAGGGTTGTGTATGAAGGGAATAATTTTGCAGGACTGTTAGCGTGCAAATTGTTTACTCAACTCGAGAGCAGCATGGAAACCCTTTCCTAGGAAAACCATCCTGTCTGGTCACTCCACATCACTGGGGATCCCAGAGATCCCACTGGGACACTGATCTCAGGCTGCTCAGTGTTGCTGGGCCCTGCCTCCTCCTGCAGACACTGGCATTGAGATGTGCCCTGGAGAGTCTGGGCCTTAAGCTTTTGCTGTGTCCGGAAGGGGAGGGACATTCCAGAAGTTGTGGGAGGGAGGGAGGATGAGGGAAAGAATGCCATGGTACCTTCTTCTCTTTTCTCTAGAGTTCTTATCAGTATGGTTTTTTTGGAGCAGTCAGACATCAAATTACCTGTTTTCACACCAAACTTCTTGGTTTGGAAGGTGGTGGTCAGACTAAAATTTGTTAAATGACTCCCTTCTGCAGCTGTTTAATCTGTTAATTCTTCTAAACTTACATTAATTTAGAGTCTTTATTTGAGGTTAATAAAGGGTACCTTACAAATAGATGTAGTTAGTCAATGGAAAAACAAGTTATACTACTTCAGATAGGTACTGACAGTAAGATAGAGTCAGTATATTTCTGAAGATCAGAAACAGTCTGGATTCCTGTTCTTCTCCACAATTTGAAGATGCTTATCTTAGAACCACAGGATGACTTCAGCTGGAGAAGACCTCTGGAAATCACCTGTTCCAAACACCTTTTCACTGCAAGGCAAACTTGTACTTTAGATCAGGCTGTCAAAGGTCAAATCCAGTTGAGTTTGGAGCTCTGCCCTCCAAGGGTGGAGGTTCAGCAATATCTGCAGGCAACCAGTTTTGTCAGCCTGTGAATAGGTGAGCAGTGCATTTTACAAGTTCCTCATAAAAATAGGATTGCTCGTTGAGATGTGCAGATTCCTAATGTCCAAGTTTACCAAGCTGTTAAATGCCATTCTAGTGACTGCTTACCTGTTTCTTTTGAAGCCTCATTTCCTTCATGGCAGGGAAGCAGAGAAAGGGTCCCCATTTTACCTTTACTGTGGCTTTGAGAGACCAGAAGATCAAGAAATAAGCATTTGTTATGCAAGTGTGCACTTTGTGTATCTCCTCTTTCTAAATTACTGCTGGGTTTGAAGTACTGATTGATTTTGTTTGCTGTTTATCCAGACTGTTTTTTCTATGGTACTGCTTACTTCAACTTTTCCAAGTATCTTTTGGTTTTCAATTCTAAAACTATGTGAGAACTTATTAACCTAATCTCATATAAGACAGGCTAATGAATTTGCTGATAAGACTATCAAATTTCATCTTAACTACCCAAGAGCAAACTAGTGAGGTGCTGCAGCTTTAAGTACCTGTGCTTTGCAAAATTATTCTCATGTTTCGTCTCAGTTATGTTCAGCTTGACACTTTACCTGGTTTTATGGCTTTCTCTTTACAGTTTGAAGTTTTAATTTTCTAATAGAACTTCTTGGGTTACAATTTTCACTCTGTGTTTTGTGTGGGTGTCTGCTCAGTTGTAACACTGAATGTTTTGATCAGCTTTTCCCTTAGTTCTAAGAGCCTGAGATTTTAAAATGGCATTTTATCTTTAAGCCACCACTAAAAATATCAGATAGTTACATGTTCACAGTCATAGAGTGAGGACTGAAATAAAAATCAGCATTTTGATGGAGCATACAGATAACACACACTGTAAACCATATTTCTGTGTATAGTATCTTCAGCAGAAATTTCCTGTATGTGGTTTGATACGTGAAACCTGACCTCCAGAATTTTTAACTGAGCTTGCAAGACCATTTGCTGAACTGATGAGGTTGGCTGGTAGCTGTACAGATAATTCCATTTTCAACAAGGAAATTGTACTAATTTCACATCATTTCAGATGTAGTTTCAGGGTAATTTAAACTAGTTTGAGGGAGAGTCAAAAGTTGCTGGGTTGAGGGCACTCTCCCTTCTGCCTATTAGTTGTTTTAATTGTTACACTCAGTGCTTTTTGAATTTATTTTTTGTCATAGTCAAAATGGTTTTTTTTCCCCCTCATCTTCTCCTCCCTCCTCCTTGTTTCATAACACTATTTCTAAATTTGACTGGTGTTGGCTGTCTAATACAGGTGAAGTATCTTTTTTGATTACAAACCCATCTGTATGGATAGATGTATTCCTGTAGAGCTGTTGTCAAGATCTGCATACCCATCTGTAGCACATGAATAAAGAATAATATTTTCTACAGCCGGTAGATGGGTTTATGTTTTAGGCTGTGTGTGATACTGTGCAAGTCATTCCACTTCTGCACAAAAATGCTCACACCTCTAAAGAGCCATCAGTAAAACTCTTAATATGATGGCCCAATACCATACAAAAACAAGAGAAATTGTCTGTTCTGACAGAGCAAATAATGCCAAAGAAAACGTTACACTAATGTGGAATTTTACAAATACAGATTGCCTGTCTTCCTCCATGTGGAATGTTTTTCCCCTCCGGTTGATCTTTACATACTCAGACTCTTGAGATCCTCAGCAGTTCAAACAGCAGTTGATGGTTTCAGCAGGGTTTGAAGTTGTCCTGTTTGAGATCAGTGTGAAAATATTGAGGCTGGTAGCGAGGCTGTCACTGCTGTGATGTTCTCAGGGTTATGTTATCTTGTAACTGATGTTTGCTTCTTTATCCTTCATGGGTTTTTTCCTCCTGTATATGTTTATCCTACAGGGTGCAATTTTTTGTACTGGTTGTGCTTCAGTATTTGTTTCTCAGTTCCATTTGCATTAAAGGTATTATATAAATAAACTTTAATGTGTTCACATAGCATATGTGCATGAAGGCAGAAGATTCATCAAGAATCATCTGTTTTCTTTCCTCTAATTAAAGATGTGGTATCCCAGTGGGAATTTGTTTGGGTATTTAAACCAATGATGTATCATTTTAGAGATAGGGATTATGTTATATCCAGAAGTGTGTTCTGAGTGTTGTATTATTAGGAGAAACAAGTTTCCAAGCAAAAAAAAAATACAAAGGTAATCATTCTCATTGTACTGATACATTGTCCTTGGTGGTATATGTGCAACTAAATGTCAAAATTCAGAGAGAGTGACAAGGATGCAGATCATTATATCTCTGCAGGAACTAGGGCAACCAGGACTAATAATTTTGAACTTTTCAGATCAAAGGTATTTAAGAAAAGATTGAGCAGTTCTTAGCTAGGGAGCTGTGAGTTGAGCAATGCTGTGTGGAGAGTGCAGTTATCCATTGGGTGTGATATGGGCTTCCCTAGCTGAAGTGTAAGGATATGGAATCACAAGACAGTCCTCAGAAAAATGTGAATTCTCCTTTATATTTTATAAAGAAACTTTAATCAGTGTAATTTAAGAGGATTTGTTCAATCATAAGTAATGAAATACTCTGGTGTGTGATGATTATACCCCCTCTGAAAATGTGGAGCAATTTACTGCTACTGATTTAGCTGCAAATAGAAGCTGAATGTGTTCAGCTGTGTGCCTGTGTTTGCACGTGGCAGGATGAGAGGCACGGCAGCATTTTCTCAGTCAGATGGCAGGCAAAACCATATTGCTGTTGTATTTTTTCTGCTCTGAAACACTAATTAAATATTTTATTTTGGTTTGTTTATTTATTTCTAGGGTGTGGATTCAGGATTTGTTCCCAGCGTTCATGATTTTGACAAGAAACTTACTGAGGCTGATGCTTACTTACAGATCTTGATAGACCAGTTGAAGGTATGGTAACTAAATGCTGCATTTTCTGGGTTGGGGGTCTGTTTGTCAGGCTGGATTTCAAGGCCAGCTTGAAAGGAAGCTCAACAGAGAGAGTTAGTCAAGATGAAAATGCCTTTCTCTTAGGATTGTTAAAAATTAGAATATCTCAAGCAGATTTAAATAAAATGGTTTACCATGGCTGAAAGAGTCTGTTTTCTGTAAAATCTTTATGGAAATTGCAAGGTTAAATGTGTTAAGTTTCATTTTGAAACATAATTTAATCATTGTGTTGCTCATAGCATTTTAGACTCTATCGTGAGAAGATTTTGTCAAGTGGTGTGTAACTACAGATGCAGATAATTTCAGACTTTGTTGCAGTGGTGGTGGATAATCCATGCTTTGTCCTTGAGTGAAAGCATTCTGTAGGAGTGTTGTACAATACAGCTCTTTTAAACTTTGTGTTTTAAGAATAGATGGGACTGCAAGGAACAGTGCGGTCATATCTCTCAGTACTCACCTTATTGAGAAAAACACTTTTTGCTGCTGCTTAGGACACCTTTTTCCCATGACTCAGCTGATTAAAATTGCTGTTAAATTGCTTCAGTTCTGCTGGATTGGATTTTTTTCCCTGATATAATGTGCAAGTATTGCATATGGGATATTCAGCAAAAATTCAGTTGGAGGGTAGTGTGGAGAGGGGGATGAGCACAGCAACACAAGTGAAGGTAGGCAGAAGAGATGCAAACAAAATTCAGAGCTGCCCTGCAAAGACTTGATCAGGAGCTGTCTTTGTCTGCCCCTCTGGAGCCATCACTTCACTGACAGAAGGTATTTAAATCTTCACACCTTCTAATTGTTATTTCAGGCCAGCTAGGGGAGGGGGATAGAAATTAATTAATAATGAAAGATGAGTCAGTTTGAGGATGGACAGAGACCAAGATCACAGTCTATTTTTAGAACTAGAAATCAGCCCTCAAGGGAAAGGGAACACATGAGTAGGTTTGAGGCAGGCAGTTGAGTGGAGAGCTGCAGCCCACTTCCTAAAAGTTAGATCCTCTTCTCTAATCTGCAAGGGTGGATGTGATGAACTTTCAGCATTACCCATAGTCTTTTCTCTTCCTTGAGCAACTTCATGGTTGTGTGTGCACCTCTAAGTGCCTTAGCTTGTGTTAAATGCACATGCAGGCTTGTCAGTGAGGGTTTGTTTCACTTTGGTTTGTTGCATCTCATATCCCACTTTTAAGAAAATAAACATAAATTAATGCTAGGAAGTCATATCTTCTCCAAAAAATGTGCTTACATGATTTGGATCATGTACCTGAATCAAGGTACCTGGAAGGCTTGATAAGAGTTAAAGCTCTTCTGGTTAAAGGTTTTTGCTGAAATAGAAGAAAGGCTGGAGGAGTTCTGATGAGTTCAGTTATGTTCCTTAACCTCACCTTTTTGTTCAAATCATGGTAGAATTGTCAGGCTTAGCTGTGAGATCTCTTGCAGGATGGGATGATGTGAGAAATCAGTTACAAATCTGTTATATCACAAACGCTGTAAAGAAATATTAGGCCAAAACTGTTTTGGATTGTAATACCAGGGTTGTATGACTTTATCCTTATTAAACGTTTTTGGTTTTGAAATGTCAGTGTTTCTGTCTGATTTTATAAGGAAAAATAATACTTTCAGTATTTTCACAAGTATCTCTTTCTTTCAGCTCTTTGATGAAAAACTCCAGAACTGCAAAGATGATGAACAGAGAAAAGCAAGTACATTTTGTCTTAAAAATTATTTATCAGGTGGTGTTGTGCATCAATTTGCTGTAGTAGAAATGCTAAGTACACATTTATTGGGTTGTCAAAATCACTTCAAGCAGTTTGAATAACTTAAAACAGTTGTGTTGTGACTAAATTTGCAAAAACAAATTTAGTAATAATGGGAGTCATAACATTAAAAAAGGTTTCAGTCTGTCAGAAATAATTGCTCCTCTGCTATCCCATACATTGAAATGTTTCCAACAGTGCTGAAAGCATTTTTAACTTAAATTTGCTATTTTTTAATTTTTAACAAGGATGAGTCTTTAATGTTGGTAGGAATTACAAAACTATTCCAAAGGCAAAAAAATAAATACTTCTAATCATGTATTTCACATAATCCATCTGTATCCTGTGTAGGTCTGTGACACATGGGAAGTCTGAGAATACCACAGTTCATTGACTGAAGTGAAGGTGCCAGAAATGTAGTGCAAATGTAGTAGTGGGGAGCACAGCTCTTTAAGCAGGGGTGTAATTCAATTAAATGGTTTGTGTTCTTGGCATCCCCTCCTGTTCCATGCCAACGTCAGCTGTGTCAGTTCAAGCAGTGTTTAAGAAAGGCTGGCACCTACCTTTGGTGGTGTGGGTTTGGCATTAAGTGTTGTGCTGGTTTCATATATGAATTTGTGTGTGTGGAGGAGGGGTTTAACAATTCCTGATGAAGGGTTCGTTACAGAGCAGTTGCTTCTCTTCAGCAAATGCAGTAATTTTGATATCATGAAGTAGTAGTATATTTAATCCTGTTCTCTCCTTGAATATCTCCTGTGGAAAACAAGCTGTGTTCTCTTGGTGTTTGGTTCCTGTTTTGAAAACTCTTTGATGTTTTCTGTGTTTAGTTTTACTTCTTTATAATGGTTGTGACCTTTCAAGTGTTATTCATCTCACCTTACGTGTTAGTTGGTGTCTTGGGGAGCTCTTTCTCATGTACAGGCTTTTAAAAGAACTTTGAAGTACCTCTCTGTCAGTGTGTTTAATCTGTAGACAACTGACCACAAGAGTAAAGTCTAAGGATTTTGTATTTCTCCTTCAGCGTGTTTTACTGGGAAGAGTTGTCCTTCAATTTTGACCTCCCTCCAGATGGTACTTTGCAAATCAGGCAGTACTTTCTTTTTTCCTGTGGCAGTGCTCCTAATCCCTAGAGACTTTCCACATGTTGTGCTGACTTCTTTATTTGTCTGTGCAAGGTATCTGTGGGACAAATGGATTCACTTCATAGAGAGAGTAGGAGGCTCATTTCTAAGAGGTTGGCATCCTCTGGTTTTAAATCTTGATGAGGATTGCTATTACTACAGATTCCATTTATTCTCTATTAAATATGAAAAACACTTGATAAAGCATTCTTTTGTCTCTGCCTGTACTGAGAGGTTTTTTGATACAGTGTTTAGCATTTTCCTGTTTGTTTATGGGAGTACGGTTCAGCTGTCAGATTATGAGCTGAATGTAATCTGCAGGGTGCTTCTATCAAACCCATAGTTCTTTCCTCCAAGGAGACAAATTTTGGATATTTGAATTTTAAGTGTTTCCCAACCAGCTGAGTGCTGTTCTGCAACTGCTTACGGCCAGGGATTTCAAACCTGAGCTGTTGTTTTTGCAAGTTCACAGAGCATTGGATGAGCTGGCTTTTAGTTACATAATATACAGAATATTTGGTCTTTTGAAGATGATTACACAGGTCATAGGTGTTCTGACATGCCTCAAGATCTCCTGGATATCTTCCTTCTGAGATGTGGTAATCTCTTGAATTTGGATGAAGACAGTGCAGATGTAGGCCTGATGAAAATACAGGGATTTTCATGAATTCCCTGTGCTGCATTATTGTTCTGGCAGAAGTGCAGCAGCAGGGTATGGTGGGATCATGCACAACCAGCAGTGCTCCAGTTCTGCTGAATCTCCTGGTGGGGTACAATGTCTGTATCTGATTGCAAAGGGAAGGAGGAGGGGGTGTGATCTGATCTGAGGGTGCTGGTGTTCCAAGATGAAGACAAGACAGGACCTTGCTTTCTTACAGTGTTACCAATATTACTGGTGAGAACTCCAGTACAGCTTTTCTGTTCAGTTTGGTGGAGTTATCTTGACCACACATCAGGGAGAAGAAAGCTGGAGCACTCAAAGGCACCAGAATAGCAAAGAGGTACATGTTTGCAGGCTGGAACAAAGCTGACATTACTTAACAGGATTTGAGGAGGCAAGTGCAGCCTGTTTAAGCTGTTTGGTTCAAAACAAGTGCTTTTGTGAAGTAAATCCTAGGCTGAGCACACAGATTTGGGTTGCCCCTTACAGATTTCAACCGTGAGTCAGCTCCCCCTCCATGCCTCTGCTGCTTCTCTGTGCTGGATAAGCTGATCCCTCTGTAGTCACATGATTGTTGAATGAGGCAAAAATCATGTTGGATGAGGAAAAATTAGCTCTCTCAGTGATTTCCTAAAAAATCAGATGTCAAGGAGATGCAATGAGCAGCAAGTAGAGGGAGTAGTTTCAGCAGCAGCCTGCAGTTTGATTAGATTAAATATAGCAAATTGTGTTCTGCAATTGTAAATCTGCATTCTGCAGATGTAGATCTGCAGGAAATTGGTGTGTCAGATGAAAATGTGTGTATTCATTACTGAAACCAGGGGAGCTGTCTTACCAAAATTTTATCTTCATCAATTTTCAAAGACTAGGGATGATGAAAACAGTGATAAATGTTAATAGTAAATGTTTGAGGGTTTGGGAGGGTTTTTTTTTTTATTGCTAATGTGTTTTGTCTTCAACATATTTGCTTATGGTTTTCCTTACAGTTTTGTAGTGTCTAAATTATCAAAGTTCCATGTGCTGTGTTCTTGCAAGGTGGTCATAGAGCACAAATGTGAAAAATACTGGATCAATGCAAACTCTCACTGCTTAATTTGGCCAGCTCACAAAGGATTCATTTCCAAAGAGGAAAAAACTATGGTTCTATAATTTGCTGAAATGCTTTAGAAATCTGCTTATCTTGAGGATTTTTCCCTCTCAATCTTCCATGTGATTTTTGGTAAAATTACCTTTTTGTCTGTACCTCTGTGTGAGAATAACAACGTCTCAGTGAACTGTTTGGAAAATTACAGATGGGTGGGGAGAAACCAACATCACTGAATTGCATCACATGGCCTGAAGTCACTTTCTTATTTTCAGCAAAAGTGATGTCACTGAAGGGACTGAGATCTCAGTTTTTTTGGTGTATAAATACTCTAAAACAAGTTGGGGAAAAAATGAGTAAAGAATGATCAAAGCTGCTGATGGCTGCCTCCAGCTGGCTGTACAGCCTTGAGGCTGCGTGATCTCCTTCAGCTGCATCATCTTTCATCCAGCAAGATTTGTGTGCTTGGGTGCATTGCCTATTCTATTTTGGTGCTAAAAGGCTCAAAACTTCTATGCTGTCATATTTAAAATGCTTTTTTGGATATGTGCTGATAAAGTTTAGACTGGAAGTCTCGTAGAGACGTGAAAAACAAACAAAAACAAAGCCAAGGAATTTTTAGCTGTTGGCATGTTTCTCTGCTAGCAGCAGGAGTAAATATAACATAACTTCATGATATAACATCCCTCATATGTTATATCCTAGATAAACATGATCCAGATTTTCCAGTTTTTAGTAGGAAGGGCTGAGTCTGGGTTCTGTTTGGCCACTTCTTGCCAATTAATCCTGAAGAAAATGTGCAGCATCCCTTGAGTAATATCTAGAGCATAAGAAATATATCTAGAGCATAACTGAAAATTTCCCCCCAGGAATTGCCTGAGAGGTTGTCACTGCATTTGTTTTCTTTTTAATCCACAAATTGGGACTGTTCATTTCTGTGGATTTATAGCTGCATGTTTTTCTCTTATGCTGGAGGCTTTTCCTTGCAATGCCTGGTGCAGGGAAAGGATCCTTTACACACTTGGATTATTCAGCAGTCAAGAAGATTGTGACTCAAGTCACATGAGACACTCAAATTAATCAAAACAAAGAGCTCCTGTGATTGCATTGGTAGAGGTTCAGTGCTGAGTCCAGTTTAGTGATTTTGCCTCCTGCAGACAGAGCCAAGGACATCAACAGGAAGCATCTGCTCCTGAACCAGGTCACGCTGATGTGGAACATGGCATGCAGATGCCTTTTGCGTGCCTGAGGTGCACTTCCACACAGGAAATCTTTATGAACCAGTGTTTCTAGATAAAATTCAGTAGGCACATTTCCAGATGCACTTTTACTGGAGGCGTAGGAAGAGAGGGAACATGTGTGCACTGCTATTTTCTGTGATTTGTTTCAAGCTGTGCTTAGCTGCAAATGTTTATTGTACTTGAATGATGGTCACTTCATGTAATAGTGTTGAAATGTGCCACCATTCACTTCATTGCTAAGGATACAAAATGAACTTGGAATCGTCATGCTGCATTTCATTTTTGTTGATGTTATGCAGAAAGGAAGTAAAGATTTTAATGGATAAATGTCACTGTTAAGAAATTCTTAACCTTGTCATCTTTAAGCTTAAATTATCAGTTTGACTTCAGTCTTGTCTTGCAAATTGTCTATATATGGAAATAGTCTTTAACATGTTGGTTAAGGGCTTTTTTTCCCTCCACCAATTTAAAATTAAAATATTGTGTTTATACAGTATTTAGGTCAAACCAGATGCTGGAAATTCTGTCTTTAATCACACTGTTTTGATTTTTTCTTTTACAGAAAATTGAAGGTCTCAAAGAAACAACCAGTGTAAGTTTCTTTAGTTTTTGTAACTCTTATATATTGACTCTGAAATTCACCTTATTTTCTTCGGAAAGTTTTTAAGACCTTTTTACAGAAAAATGATAATCCATATTATCAGGTTCAGCATTGTGATGGCAGAGGCAACCTGGTTCTGGTGCTGTGTTCAGGTTGCTGTCCAGCACCTTGGAATCATGGAATAGTTGAGTTTGGAAGGGGCCTCTGAAGGTCTGTAGTCCAGCCCTGTGCTCAGAGCACCATCAGCTGGAACAGGTTGCTCAGGACCAAATCTAGTTTGGGTTTTGTGAAACTCCAAGGCTGGAGGCTTTACAGCTTCCCTGGACAATCAGTTCCAGTGTTTTATCATCCATAAAAGAATAAAAGGTGATTTTCCTGTAATTCTGTTTGTGGCTGTTGCTTGTCCTGTCACTGGGCTCCACTGAGAAGTCTTGCCCTGGCTTCCCCTGCCTTCCCAGTCAGATATTGATCCCCCTTGAAAAGGTCTCCCTGAGCCTTTTCATCTCCAGATTAAACAAACTCAGCTCTCTGAGCCTCTCTTTCCATGATAATTTACCTGCCTGCAGCACTCTGGGGGTTTGGAGCTGACCTCCATTTCACCCTGGCAGCCTGGCTTTATACCAGTATGGCTTTGGAAACTCCAGTTTTCTGCTGCTGTGCTTTTGTCCCAGGATAAAAATGGGGAAGGGAAAGTAGGGGTTCAACAGAACTGAGTGTCCATTTAGTTCACACCCAATATTCTGTATAACTAATAGATGCAGAATATTAAGGGATAGTAACACAATATTTTTTCTGATATTTTTCTTTTCCTAGAGCATGGTAGAATCAATAAAACACTGCATTGTGTTGCTACAGATTGCTAAAGTAAGTACACTGTAAACTATTCTGAATTTTAGTGATACAGCGTTAATCTAATTGAAACCTAAAAGTGCCTTCTGTATAATCCAAGAACAAGAAAACAATTATAAGTTGATTTCTGCTTTTATTTTAATGAAGTTTCTGAAATGCTGAGTTCCATAGCAGACTGTCCTGTTAATGCTCATGCTAACAGTCACGTTGGTTCGAGTTTTCTTTCAGATAAACTTTCTTTTGCAGAGTTTGCTACTAGACTAAAGAAGAACTTAGACAAATGTCAGGTTGACAGAAAAGGAACTTAACAAAACTCTTCTTTCTGCTTCATTTAAGAGTGTGGCTAACAAATAAAATGGGGAGAAAGATGATGGAAATAATGAAACTGGTTTGGCAAGGTCTGTCACAGGTCTGAAGTTCATCATGATGTTGGAACTTCTTGAAGTTAGAATTGTTTCATTTGAGAATGCAGTGTGGAAAATGCACTTAAGCTTTTCACCTACCTGTTTCATTGGATTTTAAAATTTGAGGAGTTTTGGATTTACTATTTTTCAGATTCTGCCCTTACAGGTTTAACATTCTATATTTAGGATATGTGAATTATGAACTGCTGATTTGTATCTTGTGACCAAAGTGGAGAGAGGAGATATTTTGTGAAGAAATAAAGATATTTTCAGAATTTCAGGCTGATCTACTCAGAACACATTCTGGTTTATCCAGAAATAGGTGTGGGCTCCTTGACTTTTTTTTTCCCTATAATCTATATCAACTATTTTTTGTGGCTTTGGAATGCAAGACTGCTGTTAGTCTTCATTTTAGATGCCAGATATGTTGTACAAAGTTCTGAGTGCAGTGAAAATTGAAGTATTTAGAATCTTACAGGATCAAAAGTCATTCACTGAATGGGTCAGTGCATGTTTTGTGAAATTCAATTTTCATATCTATTACTTAAGAATTTGTGGAGAAACTGTTTGTTAATTAAGAGGTTTGTACAAAACCAAAACTTTTTACAAGCACTAGGGTTGAAACATTGAAAGAGTTTTGTGCCACATGAATTTGGAGCTAGTACAGTCTTTATTTAACATGCAGTGATGCTACTTCAATCCTTCACTATAGTGCCAGCAAGAAAAGCCTTTCAGTATTTAATTTGCTGTTAGTCCTGGGTATTATTTTTAGTCCTGGGTATATTTAGAGTATTAACTGTACTGACAGTTAAGTCAGTAGACAATATGTCATTTTTAGGGATTTGATGGAGTCAGTTGTAGATAGGTTAGATGGTAATATGCTGATTTTCTTATCTATATGTGATTTGCTGTATTGAGGAAGCTGTTGGAGAAACTACAAGGAATTACTATCTCATTTTTTCTTAATTACTGTATAAATGTATTCAGTAGTTCTTATTTTCACAGAGGTTTAATTGCTATGAAATTTTACTCTTTTTCAAAACCTCTGCTATGTAATTAGCAAATGTGAAATTGCAGAGTTATAATCTACTTTTAAGGCTGTTGATCAGAGCTGGTAGTAGATGGCTGAGTTATCTTTCTTGTTTCTGTTGACTATCAAATCCTTTTTCTGCTCTGTGTGAGTTCATTGGGAATTAGACAAATGTGACCACTTATGCTGATGCTAAGCATATTTTGAAGTTCTTTAGGTGGTTTGCTGATAATGGACAAAGCTGGTAGTGGCAGATGCAGTCATTTAGATCATGTTCAGTACTGTACTGCTCCAGCTGCCATGTGAGTGTAAAGGCAGGTGGAATTTGAGTCCCCCAAAGGTGCAGACACTTGCTTTTTGTTGCACTAAATCAGACCTTGAAGTCCTTCTTTCAGTACCACCAAATATTAACCAATGTAAATAGGTCAGCTTATCCACTAAGGAGTGGGGGTTTGTTTTGGTTATTTGCTAAACCATATCTGAAGCTCTTTTGGAGCTGTTGAAGACAAGGTGGGTTAAAGGGGTGCCTTATGCACAGCTAATTGCAAGATGTTGATCCACATATGGTGAAAAAAAATTTCCCAGTACTTTAATAACCTCTTTTCTGCTTCATCTCTTCACCTTCTTTGTCTCTCAGGCAACTGTACTTCTTAACTACAAGGGAATTCTGTCTTCCTTCCCCCCACACCTTTTCCATTAACTGTGTTAGTATCCTGATTTCCTACTCCTGTAGAAAATTGTTAACACAGAGGGGTTTGTGGGGGTTTTTTTCCACAGTTGTGCAAGTTGCTTTTGTATGATGCAATCTCTGTGTGAAAATGCATTGTGCCTGACTGTAGCTTTGTGCTCTCCTTTAGAGACCTTTTAAGATTGTGCAGGTTTTTTTCCCAAATCTGTAGGGCAAGTATGGCTGCTACTGACACTGTTGAAAAGAAATCATCTTAACACCACCCTGCACCCCGTTTTTACTTCCACAGTACCTTTCTCATTCGCAGACAGATTTGCCAATCTGTGTTCCCACTTCTCTACATACTTAGAACTCTGTTTCCAGCACACAACCATTCATTATGCTGATTATTTTAGAATGTTGAGGCAAACCTGGACTTCTGTTTGTTGGAGTTCTATTTTGGTTTTTTTTTTTTTAGTTGTGTGTTCAGTTGTTCTGTTTCTTGCATTTTTACCCGTGTTAATATTTGGACAGTTAAATTTTCATTAAACTTGCTAGTAAATCGAGTGTGTAATTACACCACTCGTACTCAGGTGACTCATGACATTTCCAAAATAATGAACTAAATACCAGCTAAACAGGAATATGTCATAGTACATTCATTGCTTATCGAAAAAGCAGTCAAAATAATCAAAGTGGGAGCAAAACAATATACAAAATAAAAAGGTGGAGCATTTGGCCTGTGTTGTCCCCTTGTGTGTGTGGCAGCTGAAGATGTCCAGCTCTGCTGATGTGTGTGATGTAAAATACATTGAGTGTTCTGCCAGTGATGTGGTGAACCTCAGTCTTAGAAATAAATGTGTTATGAAGTACCTTTTATAATTTAGATATTTGGTTTTGCATCCTTCCCTTCTCTTTTTTTACTCCATTTCTGGCCAGTCTTGCCTGCCCAGTTTTGTGGAATTTCTGCCATCCTTACCCTACTGATGCTGCTCCTGGTGCATTACTGAGGTGGGAGAGCAAGCATCAGTGCTCATGCAGCATCTTTGTGGTTTATTTCTTAGGTCGTAGAGATGATGGACACAACATGGGAGTTTTTTTGTGGTGGGAAAAAAATTATTTGTTTTGTAAATTTGTAACCCAGTGGAACTTTTTGTCCTTGGTGTTCTTTTTATCATGGAAAGCCAGACTTCAAAAATATCACCTAACAGAGATGAAATTTGGACAGCCTATTGCCAACTGTAAAAGCTAAGGAAGGATGTATTAAGTATCAAAACATAAATATGTGCCAATTTTCTTTATACTTCTTACAGCTTTTTTTTTTTTTTCTTGTTCCTTTAAAATGTAACTGGAAATCCAGGGGAATACTCTGCAGACAAGTGTTGAGGTTCACACTGGCATTGCTGTACTGACTAATAGGAACTTTGCAGCAGGAGGGAAGAGATTTGGCTTAGTGCTCAGTAAAATTTATACTCTTGCCGTTCAGTACTAAAGCTGTGCTGGCTGCGGATTGGCATTAACTGGTCTGCTGCTCGTGTCATTTCCCCTGAGGACAGATGTTTTTTACATTGCCTGCTCTTTCACTTATGCTTCTGGGCAAAAAAAAACCCCAAAATATAACATAGTGAATGATCTAAAATCATTTTAAAATATAGTGGATGCCAAAAAGCAGAAGTTAAAACCTTTTAGCTTAAACTTCTGTCTTTCTTGTGTATTTATCATAGAAACTGAGGCCTTCATTTTTCAGGGACTTAGAGGAGCTGCAGAGCATATTTTGGGGAGCTCCTAGGTATTTGGGGAGCACCCACATTATAAAGCAGAATTGTACTCTGCAGTAGAGAAAGGATATTTTTTAAATAGTCTGCACTCATGTGGACAAGCCCTCAGAAAATGCTGATCTTCAGAGGTGCAGTGACTGTGTGTGGAATTGTGTCTTCCAAGTTTAGTTACTGTGTCACGAGATGAGGAACATTTTATGGCTGAAAATGTGAACATTCCTGAGGGAAGCTCGCTGTTCTCGCTTAGCACAGAACTGATAAGTCATGCAAGATTGTTATGTTGATATTTTTAACATTTTTTCCTTAAGGACCAAAATAATGAGGAGAAGCACGCAAATGGACTTATAGTAAGTTTAAATCTAATCTTTATCTCCTTTTAATTCTGCAGAACATGTGAACAGAGACCTGAATTTCCACTCACTTTGCAACATGCTTCTTCCTTTCTCTAATTTACTGCTTCCAGTGTCTTGTTAAAATTCTGTTGAGTCCTTAGCTCCTGAGGTTGGCTAACACCCTTGTCTTTAGAAGATAGAGTGGTCAGTTTTGTATGGAGTGTCTTGAGCAGCACTGTTGTGACTGAACACTTAGATAAAAATCTGCCATGTGAACAGATGAAAGGGAAATTACTGGGATAGAAATAGTTCTGTGTTCTGTCTGAAGTGTCTTTGTGTAGGAAATAGATCTGCTCTCCGTGTGCTTCAAGTAGTTTGTCTTTTCTACAGTGCTGCTCCTTTGATGCAGAGTTGTGTAATGTGTGTCTAAGCAATGTCTCTTCTTTAATAGAACTGCTGCATTTTTAATGTAACTTCTGTCATTTTTGGTTTTGGTCACACGTGGTTTCTCTTCCTTTGTTCTTTTTTTTTGTCACTTGAGTACATTTCAGATACTTTTAATAGGAGATTGGTTTCAGTAAAAACTCTAAAAATCCTGATGTGTTTTCATTGGAGCTGACAGCAATTCCCAGGCCTTGGTTGTTTGTCCCCTACAAACAGCTTTAGCAGTAGGATTTTCTGTGTGAACCTTGGCCTGAAGATGCACATGCATATTTCAGTTTCGTACTTATCATAAATAAGGTGAATTATTATGTGGCCTGCAGATGGAACATTAATTCAGGTCTTAGTGTGAGGGAGCAGCTTCTGTGTCCCCTGGAAAAGAGAAGCTGTGCAGGAAGACACTTCCACAGGCACAGGTGACCTGCACACCTGGGCTGCAACTCAGAAATTTCATATATTGCAGCTTGATATAGTCTGAATTTGAGTAGCCACTGATCTCATTATCTGTGGGCTGGCCTATACTGGGGAGGAAAAAATATTTTTGTAAGAATATACTAACTATGGATCGGTGATTGTGAAGTCTAAAATTGTGATGCCGTGGAGGTCAGTGTCACCTTGGGCTAAAGGTCAGGATTTCACTTTGAACTTAGGCAGAAATATAATCATTGTTTGCTGCCGTGGTGGGATGAGTCTTGTTTCTGTGTAGTTGTTATTGAACTGTTATTAAACTCCGAGTAGGAGACCTTCAGATCTGCCTTCAGATGTTTCTAGCTCATGAAGGCCTCCCTCAAAATATCCAACAAGAAACTCCAGTTCATGTTGCAGTGTGGAGAATTGTTTAAGGATGAGGTTACAACCCTGAATACAAAACCAGAGTTACTTTGTTCTTTCTTTATCATACCAGTGTTCTGTATCGTGTGGATTATTAGTTTCCCTAAAAAATAAAGGAGATGTAGGTAGCAATAGCATCCTGTGTGTCATAGAACCATCTTGGGTTTTAAATCTTAACTCTCAAGATGGGATTATCATTTTAAACTGAATTCTGTGGGACAGGGACCTTCTTGTTTTGAATACATAATTCCACAAGGAGGTGAAGTAGTGGGTAAGGGAATTGCCTTTATGCTGGAATGCAGTGGAGTAATATTACCTGTACTGGATTATTTGTATACTGACTAGTAAAACCAGTGAAACTGTAGAAAGCTACTTTTATGGATGTTTTTTATGGAGATTTTTTTTTAGTGATAAGCAGAGAATAATTATTCTGTTTTTAGTCAAAGAAATCCTGTGCTATAAAAAAATAATAGAACTTTTCACTGATTTTTAGAGTCATACAGTGCCCAGAGTTGAAAGGGATCCACAGGGATCATAGTGCTCCAGCTCCTGGCTCTGCACAGGACAGCCCCAAGAAGCACACCATGTGTCTGAGAGCATTGTCCAAACATCCAAATGTAGGAAAAAGTTCAGAATTTCAGGTAACTGGGAAAGAAGGCAAGAAAGGAATCTGCCTTGAGTAGGAAAATGGGAGGAAGGTTAAAATGAGCCTGTTTCCCTCAGTCTGAATGCAAATAGAAATTAATGGACTAAAGGGAGAGGAGAGCAGTTGTAGACACCTCTTTTAGATACTGGTGTGAAAAGGAGGATAGGGATGAACATAGTGACTGCATTTCTGAGCAAACTGAGCAAAATTTTTCATAGTTCTGATAGATCAGGCATTTAAATTGGAAGAAGTTTGGAAAAGGGTTTTATGTGCCTTTTACTCAACTAACAGCCAAGAAGTTCTGGTGGTTGTGTGTAAACATAAATAACAAACAGTGCTTAGATGATATTTTGGGTTGAAAGACATGGCAGTTCAGATTTCCAAGGGTCTTGATACATAAAAAGCAAGGACATCAACTGAAGTCAGTGACTTTTGGGAGCATTGAATGGACCTGGTGCTTCCTTTTCCAAGTACCCACATTCAGAAGTAGGTTGAGATGTCCTCTACTGAGCTGCACTGAACACTGTCAGCTTGCTTTGGGAAGAATTTTGCCAACAAAGCTGCTTGATGGCTCTAAGCATGCTGATGATTCCTGTTTTGATTTATGAGTTGATCTGCAAAATGAATTTTTGAGAAAAAAAGAATTTTTTTTGAAAATACTGATTACCTATCCTAATTTTGGCCAGATAATTTGCATCTAACTTTCCACTCTTTGCATGCATTATTAATTAATGGACCAGAAGCAAGAACCTGAAATAAGAATTCCTTATAGGACGCTTCAAATCTGCATCAAATTCAATTTATTGTGCAGTCTGTGTAAAGAATCAAAATATTCCCACCTCAGAAGTATTTCTCATGTCCTCAACTGTCAATTTGTGTTTTACTTCCTCTCGCAGGGATTTGCTCTCTTGCATTTGGGCATTTCTCATGCTCACAATGTTCTTGCTATCTATGCTTTATTTTTTGTTTTAATTGAGAGGAAAAAAATGTGCTTTTCTTTTTCTTGCCTAGAGCACCATCAACCCCGTGGACGCCGTGTATCAGCCCAGCCCCTTGGAGCCATCAGGGATCAGCACCATGCCTTCCCAGGCTGTCACACTGCCAGGTAGGCTGGGAACAGCCCCCTTCCCAGGCTGTCACACTGCCAGCTAGGCTGGGAACAGCCAGGAGCAGAGCAGTGCACACACAGCTCAGAGGGGCTGAGCAGGAGGCTCAGAGAATTCTCACCAGCCTGGTTCTGGGGATAAGCTGATGTGCTTTATTTACTCTCAGTTGCTGGCTTGCATTTTTAACATTCTTTTTAAAAATGAAACTATGATTTTCAGAAAAGGCAAATGCTTTCTAGCTAAAGAACTGCATTATTTATTTTAAAATGCCATCTTTGGTTAATAAAAAAAGAACCTAGGTAAAAGTGATGGCTACGTATTTTTCTGTCCAAATGGCTTTTATAGAAAATGATTTAATTTTTGGAGGTGAGGTGAAATAATGTGGAATCTCCTGAATTTTGGGGTTAACATGTCAAAATATCCCCCAGAACCTGCTCAGCTGTGCAAGTCAGAGCAGCGACCCTCCTCTCTGCCAGTGGGACCTGTGGTAGCATCGCTGGGGAACCAGACTCCAACACCAAATAGTACAGGTACAGTTCTGGGAAACTTTTTTTTAAATACAAGAAAGCCTGGAATTAGTCATTAAGACAACAATATTATTGGCCTGCATCTTGCTTTTGATCAACACCAATTTCAGTGTTTTGTTAAAACCAGTAATGCTGCTCTTTCTCCCCACCATGTACACACAATATGTACGAGTTTTACCAGCTTCCCTTTGTCTCCCCAGCATTGCAGACTTGCAGTAGTTGGAGAAAACATGTCCCTTAAACTTTACTGGTGTTCTGTGCTCTTCATTTCCCTTGTGACTTTCCTTTTGTCAACTGTTAAATTCATTATGAACCTGTCTAATTATTACTTTTAATTTTGTAAGTTCCTTTCTTGAGTTCACATCAGCCTTTATTGATTTGAACAATTCTTCTTCAAGTAGATCTTGAAAGAATTAATTTTTGTTGTTTCTGTAATTTTTAATACTCCACAGGGAGTGGGCAGTCAGCACCTAGCAGCAGTCTCACCTCTCCAAGCCATGTCAACCTGTCTCCAAATACAGTCCCAGATTTTTCTTACTCAAGCAGCGAGGATGAGTTCTACGATGCTGATGAGTTCTACCAGAGCAGCTCTTCCCCAAAGCGATGTATGGAGTAAGTAGCTGACAGTGTGCAGTGTGTGCTGCAGTGTGTGCAGTCTGTGTCTCCAAGGGCATGGCTTCTCTGCTTGCAGAAATTGGTTTTAAAAGGTTGGGGAGGTCAAAAAGCCACTTTGTGTAACAGAGTGAGATTACCCCTGCCCTCAGCCACAGACAGGTAGAGGGAGGCAGTTTCTTCCTCTGCTCCTTCCCATTCCATCAGATACATGTTCACAAACTCTAACCAAACTTTGGAAGCCCCCAGCTCAGAGCTGTAGTCTGAGGCCATGGTGCATTTCACATGCATTTGCTGCAGCCTTTGGTAAGTGGCCAATTCCCTCGCACATTTGCTAAAAGATATCCTTTGAAGTTGGCACCCTTTTCCCAAAAATCTCTATTTACTCTTCATTTTTTATTAATTGAAAAATTAATTTTAAAGAGATGCTACACATTCCAAAGAGGGATTAGTCAGCTGTTTTCTGCCTTCATGTGTTATCTGAGGCTGCAGGCTGTCCCGTTCCTTCAGCTGCAATCCACTCTGAGCTTTCTGTGAATTAGCATGCACCATGTGTATTAACGTCTGCCGCTGCACTGTTATTGATGTCTATCACTAAATTCCCTGTCTGTGAATATCAAATGGCAATCATTTGGTCTGAATTACTTAATTTGAACTGTGAGAATTTATTAGTCTTCTGTAGTTCTTCAGGGTCTGCTGCAGTCCTGACTCGGAGCAGCACAGGGAGCAGCCTGAAACGTCCAGATACCACAGAGTCCCTCAATTCTTCCATGTCTAATGGCACAAATGATGCTGGTAAGTGGCCTGTGTGGACTTTCAGTAGGGAGTTACTGATTGTTAATCTGTGTGTTAATTGGGTCAATATATGCAGGATTTTATATATATCTGTGTGTGCATGTATATGGCAAGGTACTTATGGGAAGTGGTTTATCTACTGTTTCCTCACTAATGAAAGATTGCTGAATTGTAGGATTTAAACCCTGTATTTTTTTGATATATATGCTAATGAAATACAGTCTGGTTCTGAAGGTTTAGAGGAAAACAAAAGCCATTTGTTTGGTCTTTCAGATCTCTTTGATCCTCCCGACGATCGAGAAGATGACGGGGAAGGAGAGTCGGTGGAGGAGCACAAAAGTGTTATCATGCATCTCTTGTCTCAAGTGAGATTAGGCATGGACCTCACCAAGGTAAACTTGCTGGGGTTCCTGGGGATGGGAGGGCCAGAAAACCAGAGTTCTGTGTAAAAAAAGGTTACACAATTTAACTGCATATTTGTTCTAAGAGCTAGTTAAGCTGTAATCTCTTTAGCATGGTGTTTTTGAATTGGAGTTCTTACTGGAAGGGGAAAAGTAGCTGCAGAATAAGTGTATCCAGATGCTAAAATCTGTTTGGGAAAATAGTTTGCTATGGAAAGTAGCTGTTTGTTGTCTTTGAGCCTAATTCTTGGAGTGCTTGTGAAGCTGGCATAGGGAGAATGCTGAAATGTTACTCCTGTCTTCAGCTTTCTAGAACAAAGAGCTGCAAGATCCCAAGGTATGGTGGCATTCAATAAAACAAAGTGAAAGGGAGAAGTAACCATATGGTGAAAAGCTTGGCTTAGTTGGGATCTTAATGAGTAAATAAGTTGCATGTGTATTTTGAAATGCTACACTTAGGTCTGGCAAGGAAAGGGTTGGGTTCTTCATGAGTGAGATTCATGCTGGTGTCTGTCTGAAGGCAGAATGAACAGCATTCTGAAGGTGTTTGTCTTTCCAGGCAGCTTGGATTAATTTAAACAAGTAATTCCAGAGTGAGAAAGGACAGGAGAGATCAATCCTTATCCATAAGTTTCCTTAAGTGGATGAATTGAACTGTCCAGCCTGGAATGAGCAGTAGATAATAAAAAGATAACACTTTTCTGGGGAAACAGGCAGCAGCTTACAAGCAAACTGCTCAAGGTTTCTGGCAGTTCTGAGTAGGAATTGATCCAAAGTGTGTTGTTCGGGAGTTCCTGGGATAGCTGAAAATTACTGATCTCAAATTAGGCTGCCAGCAATCTTTATGAGCATGTACCCTGTCAGCAACAGTAATTGGTGGTGGATCACCCTGAGCAGATCCACAATGGACCTTTGGGAGGTGGTAGGGAAGAGCTTAACCTTCATCTTGACAGAGACGTGCAGCAGGATGGGACTGCAAGTGAGTGTAACTGCAAATTGACAGTGTTCACAGAGATGGAATTAAATCAGCAGAGATACTGTAATTCAGAACAGCTTTTGATGTGCTCTGAGTGGGACTAGAATCCATGTAGGATGAGACTGTTCCTGTTAAACCTCAGGGTTTGGAGAAGATGCCAACTGACCTGCATATGTCAGAACTCATTGGTGAGCTTGAGCTCACAGTCAGCTGAGAGCACACGGTGCTGTTGGTGCTCTGTTTGCTATTTACAGTTGGCTTTTGAACAGGATATTGAAATACCTTCAGCTGGATGAGTTGTTTTCCTTCACTCAGGTGGTTCTCCCAACGTTTATCCTGGAAAGAAGGTCGCTGTTGGAAATGTATGCTGACTTCTTTGCACATCCGGACTTGTTTGTCAGGTATTTGACTTTGGAACAGGAGCATTCACTGGTTCTCATGCTGGTTGTGGCCCTTGTGGGCTGCCACAAGTTGGTAGTTTTGAAGAACATTGCTTGGATTTTGGTTGGAACTTCAAAACTAGTCAAATCAGCCAAACTTGTAGTTATAAAACAACCAAGCACCCATAAAACTTTCCTGTATCCAGGGTCCCTGCTTATATTTCACTCTGCCTGTCCTTTTTTCTCTCCCTCTGTAGCATTAGTGACCAGAAGGACCCCAAGGAGAGGATGGTTCAGGTGGTCAAATGGTACCTCTCAGCCTTCCATGCAGGAAGGAAAGGGTCAGTTGCTAAGAAGCCTTACAATCCCATCCTGGGGGAGATCTTCCGGTGCCACTGGGTGTTGCCTGGCACTGAAGATGACATGGTGAGTTTCCTGTGGTGTGTTTTTGGAGCCCACAATGCAGAGATGCAACCCAAAGCTTTGTTAAGTCACTGACTGAAATGGATTATGCTGTATTTAAGTAGCAAATCAAACTGTAGCAATTTCTTAACCAATTCTCCCCATCATTCCTTGTTTTCTTTTGACAGAAGTATAAAATCTTGCATAACAAAATTTATTATTTTTTAAAGAATGACTTGATGTGTTGAAAGTGTCCTTTTTCCCTGAACGGTTTCATAGCACTGATTATGAATTTGTTTATTCCCAAAGTTCTGATTGTTTGCTTTTATTTTTTAAACCAGTGCAGCCCAGAGGGGTTTTTATGTTTTTCTTTTTTGGCACCTCATTTGGACCTCTTGCCTTAGGAAGTTGCCAGTGATGGAGTGGGAAGTGCTGTGGTGAGGTGCTTCATAGCTCAGTGTAATACATCCCAGTCAGTGTGATTATTTGGGTGTAAGCCATGCATTTTCCCATTTCCTTTGCTTCCCACTGATCTGTTTGCTGAAGTCTTGTTTCTGAGGTGAATATTTGCACTCCAGTTTGCTGGCATAAAGGCAGTGTTGTATTTGGGCTTCCACTGCTTCTAACCATGAATTAACTACACTTCGCATTCTTTGCCACAGGAGATGAATATTAGTTTATGGTTTTGTGGTACATGAAATCTGATCATTATTAATATGCAGATCAGACTTTTTCAGAAGCAAAACCAAAAACTGTTTCTGCTGCTTAAATATTATTTATTTTGTAATTGGGTTTCTACATGAATCTTTCAGTTTGACTGTTTTTACTGGGGACAATTAAAGACATTTATTACTTAAAAATAAGAGAGAGATCCTTTAGAAAGGATCATAGTCCCAGGACTAAGGACTCCTGCAGTACATTTTAGAAGCCTTTAAAGATGGAGGCAGCTTCTCAGGGAAGCTTCCAGTGTTTGCAGGCACTGTGAGTGATGGAATCCTCTGCCCTGTCCCACAGGAGCCAGTCTCAGAAGGACCAGTCCCCTGGGTCAGTAAAAGCAACGTCACCTTTGTGGCAGAGCAGGTCTCTCACCATCCTCCAAGTAAGTTGTGACAATCCCTTTGCCAGGAGGGGTGGCAGCTGGAGAGGGGGGACAGTAAAATCAGCTCTTGGCTTAAATCTTGGATTTACACTTTCTCTACAGATTCAAAAGCTGAATATTTGTAAAGGCTGAAAAATTAGGAACTGTTTTTGTGACAAACTAATTGCAAACTCTGTTGCCACATAAATGTGAGGCACCTGGGGATATTTCCCAGTGAATGAATTTGGGAACAAAGGTATCAGTGTCTTGTGCTGCTGTTTTTAATACCTGCCTCTCTCTTCAGTTTCAGCATTTTATGCAGAGTGTTTTAGCAAGAGGATACAGTTCAATGCTCACATATGGACCAAGTCCAAATTCCTAGGAATGTCTATTGGGGTTCATAACATAGGGCAAGGTACGTGTGTGTAAACTGAACAGCAGAGAAATTAAATTCTGCAACTAGGATTTTTCGTAGAATAATTTACATAAATTATTTTAAGTCATGGTACTAAATGTAAGCAGTGGTTGAATTTATGTAACTGGAGCGTCTGTATCTGGAGATGCCTTCCACACTCTCTGTGTGCTGAAAACACCTAGGGCCTGGGTTTTCCCAAAAATACAGCCATCCCTGCCCCCTCCAGAAGCTGGGCATTCTCAGCATCCATTGAAAGTGAAGCTCCTGACCTTTCCTTTTCATGGCACCTGTTTTTAATGGTATATTTCATGAGATCATTATGAAAAGTTCTGTAGAGGTTTTGCTGAATGTTTTTCAAATCTGTTTTTCTTTTTCCTTAACAGGGTGTGTTACATGCCTAGATCATGATGAACACTATATTTTGACTTTTCCTAATGGCTATGGAAGGCAAGTAAATGTTCTAATTGTTATTTTCATTTTTAATGCCTTGTAATGTTTCATGCCTAGTATTTATTGGTCAAGAGCTTATCATTAGTGCACTTCTGTGTTTCTAATTGCAGGTCTATTCTCACTGTGCCATGGATAGAGCTTGGGGGGGAGTGCAGCATCAATTGCTCAAAGACAGGTTACAACGCTTCCATCGTCTTCCACACAAAACCATTTTATGGAGGAAAGAAGCACAGAATTACAGCTGAAATTTTGTAAGCAGCTTCCTTCATCTCACTTTTTCCTTCCTTAAATGCCAGCAGCTTTAACAAGACAGTCAAGAGTGTAAAATGCTGAAGCAGCAACACCCAGAAGAACTTAGCTCATCATTACCTGTCATGGAATTTTATTGCCAAGTTTGTGAGGGGAAGCTGCACAGGCCTGTGTCCTACTTTATCCTGCTGGAAAACATCCACAGCTGATTCCCAAAGGGAACTTTGCTGTCCTGAATTATCCAAAGTGACTCCATCATTACCTTTCCTACAAATACAGATACTGCAGCAAGCCTTGGGATACTGCTCACAGTGTGTCAGTTGCAAACTTCACATATTTTTACCTGTGGTTTGGTGGATTTTGGTTAAACCCTGTGCACATACCCAGCACAGAGAATCCAGTGGAGATTCCCATCGGATTTGGAGATGTGCTGGGATGCCAGCAAGTGGATGCTGACAAAATGAGGTTTATCTTGGTTTTAAATCATTGACACATTGATAGATGCCATTTAAAAACTGGTGTCTTGTGTTTCTCAGTACTCTGGAAAACTTTTTAAGCTTAAACTCACCACCCTGAATCTGTGTGGAAGGTCTGTAACTGCTTTCCTAAATTCGAAATGCAGATCCAGCCCTCGGGCAAGGCCTGGTTTACCCTGATCAGTGTTTCCTGTTTAGGTTTATGTAACTCACTCATGCCAAGCTGCCCTTGTGAACAGAACCCTCCTCTCTTCTGTGCTGGGCATGGACTCTTTGGCTGATATAAACCAGGCTCTACAGGAGACCGAGTTTTGATCCTTTAGGATTTTTCAGTTGCTGTAATACAGCTGAGAAATGATTGTTTGTTTCTCTTTAGTTCTCCAAATGACAAGAAACCCTTCTGCTCCATTGAAGGAGAATGGAACGGGGTCATGTATGCAAAGTACTCCACAGGGGTAACACAGCTTGCTTTCTTTTTTCTCTTTTCATCAGAAATACAAGATTGTACTTCGGGGGGTTTGGGGTGGTTTTTTAGGCTTGGTATTTCATTCTAAACAAACATTAATAATTGGAACCTCCTATGAGGCTGCCCAAAAGAATGCTGAACTGGGGATAAAACTTGTTCATTTGTTCTTAAGGAAGCTTGATTTCTATACAAGAGACTCTGAAGAATTACCATGTTTCATGTATTTCCTGCTAACCAGTGCACTAGAGTGTAGAAAATTTGAAGTCTAGCTAAAGAACTGAATAGGTTTATTTCTTTTCCATCTTCCACCCCAGGAGAATGCTGTCTTTATAGATACCAAGAAAATGCCTACAATAAAGAAGAAGGTAAGGAAATTGGAGGACCAAGACGACTTTGAGTCTCGCTGGTAAGAACTTCAGTTAACTGGGAACATTAAGATTTTATTTTAGTTAGACGCCAGTTTGCAGTACAGGGACTAAGGCTGCACTGATCCAAGCACTGCATGCTCTGCTCTCCCTCAGCCCAGGTGCAGGCAGGCTGGGGTTTTAAGGGGGAAGAGGAGACCTGGAGTTCTCAGTCACATCCTCATTGGGATCAAATGTGCAGGGAGGTCTGGAGAGCTCCACCACAGCCTCCTCCCTCCTGCCATGGCAGCACAAATATCAAATATCCTGAGGGCTTCTCTGCCCTTTCACTAACCTGAGATCTACCTTTATTCACTGCTGTCTCCAACTTGTAGCACTCTGCTCCCATAAAAGTCTCCCTTGCCCTTTCTCTTTGAAGCTTATGGAAGGACGTCACCTACAACCTGAAGATCAGAGACATCGACGCGGCCACGGCTGCGAAGCACGCGCTTGAGGAGCGGCAGAGAGCCGAGGCCAGGGCCAGGAAGGAGAACGAGACCTCGTGGGAAACGAGGGTGAGCTTTATTCTAACGAGGCGGAGCTCAGCCTGTAGCCTTTGTTCCTTTCTGCTTGAGTCACGAGAAGCTTACGTGCGCTTATTCCTTCGCAGTTGTTCCACGAGGACGGGGAGTGCTGGGTGTACGACGAGCCGCTGCTGAAGCGCCTCGCTGCCGGCAAGCACTGAGGGGCTGCGGCCGCAGAGCCTGGGCTGGGCGGAGCTGGAGCTGAGCCCTCACCCGCAGCCATCTCGGTCGCGCAGGTACCGGCACGGCCCCAGCCCTCCTGCAGCTGCAGCGGCTCCTATCTCAGGGATACTGGACTTACTGAGACAGACAAAGCAATTCACGAGAGGCTGAGCGGCTCCGGGCAGGGACTGGCTCTGGTGGCAGTGCCCAGGTCCTGCTCCTGCTGCAGCGGGGAGAGGCTGGGCCCCCGGGGCACAGACACTCTGTAACCACTGTGAAGGCCACGGCGCTGGGAGCAGTTGCATAATAATCCTGGGTCCTACATATTTAAAAAGCAAGGAACAAAATGCAAGGTGTCATTTAAATCTCGCTGATGTTTGCGACGTGTAAATATGAGGATTCCTCAGATGGGACAGTTTGTTAGAAAATGCTACATAAATGTTATCTTCCACCTGTACGATAATCAAATCTTTTGGCATTTCAGTGTCTTGCCCAAAATAACTGTTATTTTGAGATTGAAATGTAACCATAGATAATTCTACCCAATGCATCTTAAAGCTTCATAAAATAGATTTTTCAAACTTCTCTTATGGACTTTTTATTTATTTCATAATAAACCTTTGCAGGAAGACTGTTTTTCAGTTGAGTCATGATAAATTAATTATGTGAAATGTATGAAAGGTATTTGTTTTTCCACTGGAGTAATCCTTGCAGCTAGCTAAACCTACTTCTTAAAGTAGGTAAAGAACTAGCAAAATGAGCATCTGCAGCATCCACAGGAGAAGTTTTCTGGACTCTACATCCAGCCTTGCCTGCACATCAGGAACATTGTGTGCTTTTGCTACAGTTCATAATGATTAAGTAGCTAGATGTAACAATCAAACTTCTTTTCTCTCCACAGTTAAGTCTAGCTTTTATTTGATTTCACCTTAATTTTGTCTATGTTGCACATACAGAAAAACTAAAAAAGCAGTGTGAGATGGAAGCCTTGGGCTTTTCTCCCCGTCCCACCCACTGTCCCTGCTCCGGGAGCGCTGCAGATCCTTTCCTGAGGAGCTGTCACTGCTGTCGAGGAGCTGCTGCACTGCAGGGATGGTGCAAGCCAGGCTGGACACAGAGGCAGAGCCCACAGCTCCAGACAGCTGGAGAGCAGAGCGTGGCACCTGTGGGGAAGTCGGGGCTGTGCCTCTTCTCAATGAACTTGGGAAGGTGATGAGAGGTTGGCTGGAAACTTAAAGAAAGCTTCCTCAGTGTCTGAATGGGCTCTTCATCCCAGCTACCACTACAGCTCTGCTTTAATAAAAATAGGTTTGTAATGCTGATGTTGCAGAAAGCACCTGTATTACACAGCAGGGCAGGGCAAGGTATCAGTTTTATTTCAGTATTTTATGGTAAGGGAGAACATTCAGAGTTGATGTGTAGGCTTTGATGTCCTTGATGGAAGTGATGTCACGCATCAAAGAGGAGGGGGGCAATAAAACAAGATGAGGTATTTCACCAGATGAAGAGTTCTGTCCTGAGACAGCTGTCACCTCTGAGTCCCCTTCGTGCTTTCCATATCCAATCACCTGGAAAAAGGTACCAGAAGAGAAATTGGGATCTCACTCAGTGTTTCTCTGCCCCATCAATTAACCTGAGATACTGAAATGCAATTCTAACAAGAACACTACTTATAAATGAAGAAAATGTGGATAACCAGAGTAAAAGTTACAGCACAGATCTCTGCACTCTGCTTGAAGGTGGCAACAGGAGCTGACAGACACTCACATGTACACTGAGCACTTTCCTCTGGTTGCTTCTGTGAGCTTGGAACCAGTTGACCAGGTCTGCTTGTGTAATAGACTTGAGAGCTTCAATCTGAAACCCACAGGAAGGAGGTTTTAGCAGCACAGTGGTGATTCAAGTCATTTTAAACATAAAAGTATTTCCTCTGCAACCTCTACCCCATGGGATGAAAGAACCTTTTAAAAATAGCATGCAATTTTAGGCCCAGTGTGTCACTAGTAGCATAAATCCCATTTATGCCTTTGAAAGTGCTGCAAAGCCAGTGTGGTTTTTGTGTCCCACAGCTGCAGAACACCCACCTCCCGTGCCAGCCTGTCAAACAGGTACTGCTGGGTCACCACTTCATTCCAGTTCCTGTCCACTTCTTCCCCAAGGTGGGAGTCTTCACATTCCTTCAGTTTTATCAAAGCTGTTACCTACACGAGAAAAAGACAATTAGCTTTAATGGGTTTAACACTACCTTAATTTACCATCACAGTCACTGCAGCTGAAAGAAAAGCTGAATTCCATTAACGAGGTGGCTCCTTGCTTTTTGAGCTGAACTGCAAATGGCCAGAGAATGTTTAGGGAACAACAGCAGAACAGCAAGAGGCAGGTTTTAAAAGGTGAGGCCTTTGTCCAGAAAACCTCAGGAAATCACCAGAGAGCTGTAACTGAATCATGCAGTTCAAAAAAGCTTTTCAAGATGACGTTTTACCTGGGTGCTAAATGCCTCTTCAGTTAAATCCTTGATTTTCTCTTCAAAGCAAGAAAGAAACTCCTCTATTTTCCTGTCAACCAATTCAGAACTAAAAGAGAAACAAATAATTAAATTAGGCATGAAAAAACAACAAAAAATCCACAAAACACTATTAAGGGGTAAAGTAGCAGACCCCACATGATGAGGAAGGGACAGGCTCACTTCCCTCATCCCCTGAAAAGCTCACTCATCTGAGAACACCTGGTGGTCAGTTTGGGCAGTGCTCTCATTTTCAGCTCTACACAGGCACTTCTGGTGCCCAGGCACCCCAGGAGCCACTGCTGTGATGCTGCTGGGGACCTGCTCTGCTGGGGACCTGCTCTGGTGTCCCCAGCTGCAGCCCTGAGCACGGCAGAGTTAGCAGCTACGGGATCAGGACTGAAAGGGAATGTGGTGTGATGGATCCTGAGGTTTCTGACACATTAAAACCCTCACTGATTACACAGATCTCAGTAGTGGAAGTGTCCAAATGTAAAAATCAGAGGCAGCAGCACTGTGCTAATTAAGCTTTCACTGACACAGTGTTATTTTTCAAAAGTGGCACATTTTTCAAATAACCCTGCATTCCCTTCACATAACCCTTGTAATTCAAAGGCCCGGGTTTGAACAAAACCATAGCAGTGCTGTGCCTGCTGACCATGAGCCACAAGAACAGCTAGACAGGATTTACAGCATTTGAACTCTCCTGGCAGAACAGCTTCAAAAGGGCAGGGGGATATTTTACTTAGTCTTGAGATTACTTTTCACTATTCAAGTCAGGACCACTGGAGTTTTAAGCAGCCTGAGGCTACTGTTTTATTCAGTTGCTGGTTTTGAGTCAGGATGTTGTGACTGTCAGCAGTGTCCCTTCTGACATCCCCTTGAATTAAAAAATCCCTCTGTGGCCTGAAACAGGAGGGAACCCTTAACTGGGAGCAGGTGACTCCCACAGCCAGGGCTGGAAGAACTTTCCCCACAGAGCACTTACTTGTATTTAGTTGCCTGGGTTGCCACTGTGACTGAGAAGCCAAGAATCCCAGAAGTGTTCCTGCAGGTGGGGTACACGTGGTAGCTTAAAAGAAAAAAGGACACAAGCACAATTAACTTTTCATTTACAGGACGTGCTGCAAGTTAAAACAGTGCTGGTACTTTAGACAGAAAAATCTGAGATCTAAATTTGCAACAGTCTTATTTTCTTTGTTTTCTGCATTGCTACGTTTCGGTGTTTTCTCAGCTTTAGGAAATCCTTTTAAACTTGGGAGTGTTCGTATTTGGGTTCCTGCAAACTCATCAAGCAGAGTGAGAGACCCAGAGCTGTGAAAAGCCTGCTCCAGTTTCCTGAGGTAGCAGGGTGCCTCTGAGGGAGGCTGCTCAGCACCACAGAGCTGCTGTGAAAACAGCCCTGGGGAAGGGGGGCTGAGTGTGGAAGTGCAAGGAACAACTTTATGCTGAATAATTCCGAGTTAACACACTGGTAATGGATGCAATTCTTACAGAAGTCAAAAGCAACTCGGCTTGCACCTTGTATTGATGGGTGCTTTTGGTTTTGAAGTGTTGATATTGCTGTTTCCATTACAGCAACTGAGGATTAGCCACTGTGCAGGAAGGATTCCCAGAGTGACACCACCAGAGTCCACTCAAAGCAGGAGTGTAGGAGCAGGTGCAGGAGGATTCCTCCCAGTGAACTCACCCAAGGGTCTGCTTGGTCCTCAGGAAGTCAAAGCAAGGCTCCTCCATGTGCATCTGAAACAGCACAAAGGCACAGCAGAGGTGACACTGCCCTGCAGCCCCTCATGGGCTCCACACAGAGCACGGGGACACTGAAGTGCCCCTGGCCAGCCACAACCACTGCCCTAAGAGGGCTCAGTCCTGTGGGTTGGGAGCTACAGGAACAGTCTCCTGGAGTGTCCATCACTGCAGCATTTGGGGACATCCACCCAAACATTGCAGCCAGAGGCAGCAACAGGAACATCCTGGGGCCACTCAGCCCCGTGGCCTCAGCTCCAAGCAGTGTTCAGGGGGGACAATGTGCTGAGTTAGGAGGCACAAACATGAACTTACCACAAGCAGCTCCATCAGGGTGTATTCCCTCAGGTTCCTGGCACCTGACTGGAAAGAGAATGAAGAATTTAGGGTGGGTTTAATGTGATTGTTCAGGCCACACCTCAGCCTGGACTGCAGCACTGAGGGACAGTTCACAGCAGGGACAGATAGGATGTTCTGGTTTTCTCTGAGGGGACAGGCCCAGCCCGGTCCCCAAGATCAGAGCTGGGGACACCAGGAAGCCACCACAGCACTAACCCAGCTCCCAGCACCAGTACAGGAAGGAAGGCTTCAGGGAACACCCCCAACTGGAATTCAGGGAATCCCATTTGGGTTGAGCCTTGGGGCACAGGGCCTGTGCTCACATGAGGTGTGTGTGTCCCCTCTGTGACATGCCTGTGCAGAGCCTGCTCTCAAGGAGGGGTGGTGCCAGAGGGACCAGGCCAGCACAGCCCCAGCACACGTTACCTGGTAATAGACTGTCACCTCGGAGTTGGCATCGCCCTTGTTGAGAGTTTTCACCTTGCAGAGCAGGTGGGTGTTTGGCAAATCCACCACCCGGAACTGCACGGGGCAGGGATGGGCCAGGGGGGCAAAGTGGAGCTTTCTGGGGGGAGCACAAACAGCACAACTTCAAACACCTGCTCACACCTCGGCCAAAACCAGAGCAACACTCAGACATTTACACACTTGGTGTGACATTATTTTCCCCTTCCCCAAACCAGAACTAGGTCTGCTTAAACTGCCACCATCAACAGCCACCTCCTGCAAACACCAGAGGGAAGAAGGGAATTTCTCAGCACTCCCACTCTAACTCCCTCCTCCAGAAAAGAATCTTATCTTGATTATAGTTTTCATACAATAAGCAATTAAAGAGTCAAGAGATACTCACTGAACAACATAATTCAGGAAATCCTTCGCTTCCTAGGGAAGAAAGCAAACATCAGTTTAATTTAGAAGATAATTATTACCCCAATTCACAACCACACACCCCAGGACAGCACTTGAGAGAGTGAGTCCCAGGCAAAAAACAGCTGAGCTGTCCTGCTCCCTACCTCCCTGCTTCCTCTCATTGTCCCCAGTCCCTCCAGCCTCCTCTGCACCACACTGCAGAGTCTCCACATTGCTTTTTGCATTTCTCCAGAAGGAGAAGGCACGAGCCAAAGAAATAGCACCAGCTATCCTTACTCCATGTGTTTGGCACTCAGTGAGGTTTAACCAAACCATGCAGGCAGTCAAATTCCCAGGATAAATGTGCTCTGAGAGAAGCCTCCTCCTGTGGCACCACTGTGGGAATTTCTCCATATCAAATATATCGATACACCAAACAATATAAAAAATGGTGGCAACAGGAGAAATACATTACAGACATCTACTACATTTTTTCCTATCAGCAGTTTAAATCCAAATTCCTGGAAACTTCTGTTCAAACTGGCAACTGTGCACTGCCATTGGCTTATCCCCAGGAGCACTCCTGAGGTGTCGGAGGTGAAGCTGCCCAGTACCCATGAGACTCCAGACTGCCAGAGCAGAGGCAGCATCAGAGCTCAGTGTGCCAAAGCCCAGTGTGAGCACTCCGGCTGCCGGGGCTGCACTCACCCTGCTGGTGAAGTTCCCTTGCACGAGACCCTCCACGAAGAGCTGTGACTTGAAGGCAGTGACGAAGGCGGAGAGGGCGTCGATGGAGAGCCCCTTCATCAGCGTCTGGTACTTGTCGATCATGGACCACCGGCCGTGCTCCAGGATCAGCAGCCGCACGTCCCTGCAGGGCCACGGGGACACAGGCACGGCTCAGCAGGAGCTGCTGCCTGCCAGAGATGCCACTCCTGACTGCAGACAGGGAGAGGGCTCCAGGAGCCCGTGGCTGGCTGTGCCCTCCCCCAGCAGCCGCTGCTGGCTCCAGCTCACTGCGGGACAGCGGCTCCCCGGCTGTCGGCTCTGGCACGCGTCTGCCCCGCTGCTGCAGAGCTGCTGGGGCTCCCTAAGGCACGAGCAGAGCCTGCAAACAGCCCCGTGAGCACAGAGCACGGACCCCTGAGCTCCTCAGCTCAGCCTCAGCCACTGCTGCCCTCCCCCAGAACTCACTTGGCCAGAGTCTCGGGTTTAATGAGGATGTTGTAGTATGTCTTCTTCAGCTGCTCTGTTATCATTTCAAAAACTGCTGGAGTAAAGCTGAAGTCAGACAAGTAATCGATGATGAGCTGAAACAGAAGCTGTAAAGAGAACAGTTTCAACTGGGGTTTTTGTTGGTTTAATTTAATGCTATACAATAATATAAAATTATCATTAATAAAATTATCGTTATTGAGACATGGAGCATTACTAAAGCACGTTCCTGCATTCTGCCAGATGTTCTTCACTAAACAATTCTATCCCAAATGACTGTTTCAGAAGGGCAGTGTTTTTACACAGTGAATAAGCTCAATATCCCAAATCAACAGGAGTTCCCACATTCCATTGAAACAAATCTAGCCTGGAACCCCCAACATTTCTGTATTCAATATTCCATTTTTTCCTTTTACAGCTGACCAGCACAATGACACCACAACAGAGACATCATTCAGGATTAAAAAAGAGAATATTCAGACCCTGTTGCTTGTGTATTTGGCTTTTTCTGCTAAAACTCCTATTAATAAGTCTGACAGGTGATTAATGGTCTTAAAGCTCCAGCAAAGCTCTTGCAATGGAATTTAATGGCTCACTGTGTCCTCTCTGTGCCTGCCATGTCTTACATGAATTTAGGGAATGGGAACAGGGATCCCCTATCCTCTCAGGAAGCCAACACAGAAAATCTGCACCCAAAATGAGCATGTTCAGAAGCTGGACCTCCAAAGTCAAATTGAAACCAAAATCTCTTTTCAGACACCCTTCTCCAGACTTAGAAATGGAAAGGTTCCGATCCTCTTTATGGCCATGGGAGACACAAAGCTCTTTTTATAGGAAAAGCTGATAAAATTTTCATGGAGATACAATTATTACTTAAAAGGAAGATTTAAGTCAGCCTGAAGTCAGTAATTTGAGCTTGTGTAAGTTCACACAACTCCATCTTTATACAAGAAAAAGCAGCACATTTGCTACATTACCCTGCCAGAGACCAATTTTTCTATTTAAAACATCTCATCCAACCATTCAGAGCTCCAGAAAAGCACACACACTGCAAAGCTGCAGGCATGAAAGCAGTGAGGAGAGGAGCAGAGCTTACAGGTAGTTTGTGATTGAATCCTTTCACTCTGATGATCAGGCCATACTCTCCAGCCACCAGCTTGTACTCCAGCTGAGCCACGTCTGCTTCATAAGCTGGTTCCCCCAGGTTGTGGGAAAGGATGTTTACAAATGTATCAAACAAGACTATGCTGGAGGGAGAAAAGGGCAGGGGGTTAAAAAGAAAGGAAAAAAGGATGGGCTAAATATGAAAGTTAAGCCCAGTGAGCTCGATGGTACGTGCAGTGAATTCCAACAGAAATGGGAGTTGTGTAAAATGAGATTCAAAAAGAAATTTTCCCAAGAAAACAGAAATAGAGAATGCAGGTTTCCCTTTGAGCAAAAAGCACATGACACTACTTAAAAATGATCTGGACATTCAGCAATGTGTCAGGATGTCCTTGAAATACGAAAAATTCTAGCTTCACAAGATTTAAGGTTTCTTCAAGGTAAGAATGCACATTTTAACAAGACAATGCTCAAAACATGGAAAAAAATCACAGCAAATGAAATTATTTCACTTTGTGTAAAGGCATGGGGGACAGATAGACTCGGTTATGCTCCATACTTGAGTAATGGGATGATTATTTATCTACCAAGGTAAAAAATAATAATAAGCTAGAGCAAAGCAGGCTACACAACCTGGCAATTGCAGTCCCTGCTTTCAGGTTTTTGTTATTGCCTGGATTCCAATTCAAAGATTAAACTAACACTCCTCATGAAAACAGATTTTAAAAGGCTTTCCCAAAACATGATTTGTGCAGGTCTTGGCAGGCTTATGACAACAGCACTGTGACACTGGTCACAAGTGGCAATGGCAGCCTGAGGCAAGCCAAGTGCAGCAGACCCAGAATGGCACCCAGAGCTCTGCCTGACCCCAGTTGGTTTCTCAAGGCTGCTGCAGCCTCTTCCCCTGCTCCTGCAGGCTCCCAGGATGCTGGGACGTGCTCAGGACATGACTGTGGACTGCTCTTTTCAGGAGCAGCTCCTTCTCTGAGCACTGCTGCTGTTCCATGGCTTTTCCCCAGACTTGCCCTGGGGAATACCACACCATGAACTCCTCACACATCTGCTGGCTACAGGCAGGACCTGCTGCAGAACCATCACCAAACTGCAGATAAAACCACAAGGAAGGTGGGTGTGAGAAAAGGACACCTTATTCTATTCCTGCTTAAAATGAAAGTCTCTTCCCAGTTTTTCACTAGGTATGGTAATTTAGTTACTCTGCAAGGTAATCATAAATAATACAATCCTCACTTCTCTGCAGACTGCTGTATCAATGGAGAGATCAGATGGAATCGAACATAACCTGGGGAGGAAAAGGAAATTTCAATGAGCAATTGTAGAGAAAGTGACAACTTTCTGAACTCAAATATATTTCCATCAAGTTGCTCTTTGGTGACAATTTGAGTTTAATGAAAATGGTCATTGGTCATTCATCTATAACACTTTTTTTCTTATTTTAAGTCATCATTAAATGTCTCCTTCTTACTCCAAAAATCTTCCCTTTGAAGTACCAAATATGAGAAAATAAAGCTGTGCTTTGCAGAATACTCCCATGGCATGACCACTATAAATAGAAAAAGAAAACTTCACAGAACATCTGTTTAAGAGACACTTAAAAACTGTGACATTCTGCTTGAAAGCAGCAATATATTTTACACCCTTGTCTCTGATCCAGGCTGTATTTTTCTCTTCTTGTAGAAGAGACTATGTCCCTTCTAATTAATGTGCTCCTTCCTTCTCAAGCCCTTGTCTCAGCAGCATATTCTGTCTGCCCAATCCTGTTCCCACACAGACTGTTCAGAAGTCAGTAAATTTCAGTGATTCCACTTTTCAACCTGAGGTATCATCAGGGTGTCTTTGTTGCCTTAGCTCACCTGCTTCTGTTTTATTGTAGCTCATAAACATATCAAAAGGACCATGGAAGAGCTGACAGCAAGCACTTCAGTTTAAATGGTGAACACTACTACGGATTATTTGCCTTCAAATAAATTCCAGCTGGTAAAAACAGGGTCTTGCTATTCAGAAAGCCCTCAGGCATTTACCTTTTGGGATTTTGAATTTATCATCCTTCCTGTACCAGAGACAGCCTTGTTGTGTGCTGAGTGTTTTGACTGGATATTCTGTTTCAGGGCAGTCAGCAACTTTCAAAGCAAAGTCGGTGGCTAACAAAGAGAAAAAGCACACCAAAACCACATGTTAAGTGTGTTTCACAGACACAATCAGCCTCAATTCATCCAAATCTTCAAAAGTATCAAAAAATACATTTTCCCCCTCCAGTTTTCTAAATTATTTGTGACAGTACTTTCCTGGACCCAAAGAACATCTCTTTTTCACTTCCACACCAGAAGAGTGGCTGAAGCAGAGCAGAAGTGGACACAAGTCCTGGCTTTCATTTCATTTGCTTTTGGCAACAAAGCCAGAGGGTATTTAGATGCTTTCAGAAACAGGAGGATTAAGCAAATAAAATTCTCTTCTAAGGTGTCTGAAGCTCTGTATTAACTCTCAGTGACTGTGAGGCCTGCTCTGTTATGGATATATAATCTGTAATTTTATATACCTTAAAATAACTCAGTTCTTAAGCTTATAAATAAAAGAAGAGTAAATAAAATTCAGCTGAACAGAGTGCTCATGTTTTTTTAATTTGCAAAAACCGGCTGATACCAGTTTTGGTTGTTTCTAAACCACAGCAAATTCTCAAATAAATCACTGGGGAAGACTTCACTCATGCCCAGGTGCCTTACCTATGTATTTGTTTTCCTCTGGAAGGTGTAAATCCGGATTTAACTCAAAGTCACTGTCCCATAAATCACTCCAGTACCTGTCGATATCTGTTAAAAACCATGAAATGCATTAGCTCAACAGGAAGGGAAGGCCATCCTATTTCCAGACATCTTTTCCCTATCTCCAGAAAGATCTGCAGTATCACAGCAGTTTCTTAACATCACCCCATTCCTCAGGACTCTTTCTAAATCCCTTCCTACAAAATCTTCTGGAGCAGGACTGAAGCAGCCCTATTAAAAATAAAATCAAGTCTGCCTCAGTAACCCAGCTCCCCCTACACCCTGTGCTCCATTGCTGTTCCTTCCCCTGAATGGCAGCCAAGTGCAGCTCGCTGGGAGCTCTGCCTCCCAAAGGAACTGCAGGAGTGGCAATCCACTGGCAGCAGCCAAAGAGCAGGTTTGGGTGGCACAGAGACTCATGGTGAGCTCAATGAAGCACTGAGGATTCATTTCCCCACTTCAATGCACTTGTATTTTGTGTCGTCACCCTTTCACTTCCTGTAATGCAGGAATCAGACATTCTCAGCTCCTGCTGCTGCTTTACCTTCCATGCTGTACTGAGTCCCAAACCACTTCTCTTTGAGGTGACACTGGCCTTCGTTGGCAGCAGACAGCAACACCAGGTTGGCTCTCTGAGGGCTGAGCTGGTTCAGGGCATCAGCAATGATCTACAAGTTTCAGACAATATTTCAGTTCAAATGCAGCTCTGACTGCCTGAGCCAGCAAAGACTTCTCAGTTGGAATGCAGGAAGAGCAAGACATAAAAGCTTACAAAACAGATTTGTTTCTGAATACAACAAGTGTTTCAATTAATACAAAACCTGTGCCTGCATTATGTTTAATTACAAATGCCTGTATTACACAGTATGCACATGTTTTCCTTACATCAAAACATATAATCAGAGTTCAAAGAACATTTACCTCTGGCTTGTATTCAAACAAGAGCTGGTCTCCTGTCAGAAAGTCTTCCTTCTTAAACAACTGCATGTTCTCACAAAGGTTTTCCACATAGTCAACTGGATCTGTCTGCAAGCAAAGAAATAAAGCTATTTGTCACATAATTAGAAACCCAAGATACCAATTTTCTGTTCTGAGAAGAGCTTGACTAGTCAGATATGTTGCGCATGTGTTGGATGCTGTGCTTGTTAAAGCATTTCATTTAAGTTATTAAATTAAATATATTTCATAACCATATCTAATGTTCAGTCTCCTCTGAGAATCAGACACATCATCTTTGTAGAAGAAGCCTTGATTATGCAGTTTACAGGCATGGAATCTAAGTTAAAGACCCAGCAGAATGCACTCCTTGCCTCCAGGGGACACAGGCAGAACCCTGCAACAATTCAAGATTTAAAGTGACCTGGAAAGCACAAAGCAAGGAAGTGCAGCTGCTGCACGAGTACCTCTGGCTCTGCTCCTTTCCCCAGCTCCCTGCCATGATGTGCAGGGTGAGGAGGAGGAGGTTCTCCTGTTTGAACATGAAATACACGTTGCCTTTTAGCAGGGTAAGGCTGCCTGGAGGACCAGGCTGCTCCTCTTCTTGCTAAGTGCTTTAGGGGTGTTTGCACCAGCCAGCACAGGACTGCACAGATCCTGGCTCAGACAGAGAGCACAGACACCTGCAAAGAGCTGAGCTTGGCACATCCGTGTCTTGTAAATGTAGTGGGAAACATGCCCAAGGATTTCTTAGACAACACACACCTGAGGAAACATCAAACCCCTCCTAGGCACCCTCTAACCATTCATGCCAAGCCCTGCCTGTGAGACCATCATTCCTTAGCACAGCTCCATCCACCAGCAGAAAACTGGGGTTCCACAACTAAGCCATTCTTCTGCCTCTGGGATTCAAAACCCTGTCACAAAAGCACACACAAATCTATGTTCCTGCTGTATGTGATATTTCTATGGATGGATTTGTTTTCCCAAAAGGAAATTTCAGTGCCATTCAAAGAAAAAAAAAAAAAAAACAAGTTACCTGTAAGAAACAAAACATTGCTAAATGTAGTAGGAGTAAGAAAGTTTAAACTGAAAGAGCTTGCCTAGCAGTTAAGGAATAAAACACCAACATTAAATTCTGTAAGTGAAAAATCTCAGTATTTCTCTGCCTAGAATATATCTCTTTTCAGCCAAATATAGCCTCATTAAGTGCACAATGTATTTCTTCTCGAATAGAACTTTGAAAATGTGTTTCAAAATGAAAAGATAATTACTTTTCATGGTTTACTTATTTCAGAACAGTGGATAAATACCTGTTCCTGGTAGTGAAATTCATTAGCTTCAATCTTTTGTATTTCTTCCCATATTCTGCAAAGGAGGAAGAAGATAATAAAAGTGGATTTTCTCCATTATTCCACAACATTTACCAAGAATCTTAAAAAAGAAGCCTTCCAGGAAAGGCATCAATGGTGAGATCGATGATTCACTCAGGTATAAGACACAGAAGCCAATATTAAATGCACTTCCCAAAATGGCATTTCTCAGAACTGGCAGAAAGTTCTTCTATTTTCCAAAGAGAAAAAAAAAGTTAACTAACAAGAGTCAAAATCTGATCCCAAATTAACATAAAGGCTAACACAAGGACACCCACTCCTGACTTCCACAGACCTGGCTCAACAAATTCATTTCAAATGAACACAAAACTGCACCTGACCTCTACAAGAGTCCAGCTTACTAAACTGAAGGAAATCACATCACAATAAGTGAAACTGAAAACCACCAAGAAATAAGCATAAACATTTAGAAAATTTCTTTTTAAACTTTTTCAAACTGACATGTTTTCCACACAGACAAGTTTTACTAGTGACTCCTGTTTATGCTCCAGGAACTCCACAAAAAGTGCAAATAACAGGATAATGGAGAAGGACACCACCACAAATATCTGCTGGAGTGGCAAACACTTGCCTTTGATCCGGCCCCCTTCTCTGCAGCATCTTCACGTACTGAAACACAACGTGGGCCACCTGCAGACAGAAAGGAACAGGTTCATTTTTCCAGACCTTAGGGAAACAGCAGGGAAAACAAGCTGCAGGACACCATACCTCATAGAAGTGCTTGTAACCTTCATCAGTCAAAGTCACAGAAATGCTGAAGATGGAGTAAGTGGAGTTCTGTTCAAATCCTGTCTCTCCATTTCCTCCATACAATGCAAGGGCCCAAAACCTATGGAAGAGTGAAAGATACTTATTAAATAATCCTTTCAGCTTGTTTGAGCTTAGCTAGAAGCAGTATATCACAGGGTATCTTTATTTCAGAGGCTTTCAATTCATTTACAGCTTACACAAAGCCTTTCCAGTTTAAGGATGTGACCTCAGGATACAGAATTAAAGAAAAACAGTGAAAAAGCCAAGTAACCTTTTGGAGATCTCAAAGATCAGTCAGAGATGCTGCTGATCCATGAGTCACAGACAAAAAGCCCATTTATTTCTTACTTGGGTTTATCATCACCTTACAGAATATCACTACAAAACACTGATAAAAAAGGCAGGCTTGGCCTGCTTTTACATTATAGAAAATAAAAATACACAAAATAAGAGTTTATCTGTATTTGAATGAGATCAAAGCATTTAATAACCATGCTTAAAAACCACGTACTTTTTCCTAAGGAAAGAAAGAACACTGCCTTTGCCTTCATGTCCCACCAGCCAGGAAATATAATGAAGAGGCTTCACCCTAAGAGAAAGTTTGGAGGAGATTAGATGCCAGGAGGTAACACATTTCACAGAAAGAATTCAAATCACTGAGCTAATGACTAAAATATGCACTGTCTCTTTTTTCAGGGCAAGTTTTGCATTTTCAGGCAGAATTAAGATAATAAGGTGAAAGTGTGGGAGTTCAGAACATAATGACTGATCTGAGGCAGTGAGGAAAGGGAACTGTATCTGCAGCAGTTTAATTCATTTTTAAAATGCCCCCTTAGCTGAACCAAAGTAATCAGTTAGACAAGTAAATGAGATTCTTTGGTTTGTTGCAAAAAATCAATAAATTATTCACAGCATGAACATGGTAGAAGTAAAATGCAGCACAGTGTACCTGTAATACTGTTCTTGTGGGGGAAGTGCCCAAGTGATGGTCAATGAATGAACTTTCCTGATTGGAACAACTGGACACAAATAAATTGATTAACTAGAAATATACATGATGAGACATAGATAAGAAATTTTACATAATGCAGAAAGAATAGTTAAAAACTATTTAAAACCACACAGAATTACTCTACAAAGTATCTGGATCACCCAGAGAAATTTTTTTTTTCAGCATTCAGGTATTCAAAACATTTAAATCCATTTCACTTACCTCTGTAAAGCTTGTGAAACTCTGGTGTGTCAAAAGGCTGAGTCAGATGGCCAAAGCTGGGTTTGGGTAAACCACTTGAAAGCAAAATGGAAGTGTGATGTTACTGGCAGGGGTTCAAGGCTACTCTGAGATATTCAAAGGCATCAGAACCACAGCTCTGCAGGACACCAGAGAGCCTGGAAAGGGCCCTTTTTAAAGGGTGCAGTCCAGCCTCCCCCCAGCCCCAGGGAGGTTCCCTGGTAGGCAGCCTGCTCACACAACTGAGCAATAACCAAGATGTGGATACCACCCCAACACCTCCCCTTCCTTCTGTACAAGAAGCACAAAATCTGCTTGTGTACAGCCAAGAACAGCAAACAACATCCTGCGTTCACCCTGGACCCAAGGAATCCTGATGGATTGTCTTGTGGGGCAGGAGGGATGAGGAGGGGTATGGCCAGGACAGACAATGTGTCTCTGAATGGCATTAGGCTCTCACAAGAGCATTTCCAAGCACCACAGAAATAAATCTCTTGCAAAAGGGAAAAAATGCTTTTCAAGTTAGCAAAGCTTTTGCAGACTCCCTTTTTAGAGGGCATATTGGAGTGAACCACTAAAAAAAAAGATTTATTTCTAACCCACTGCCACCCTAAGGATGACACTTAAATTCCAGATAGGATGTTAATTAATTTTGCTTCTAATTATTTTTGACACAAAGCAAAGATAAGCAATGTGAAATTATAATCTAAGTTTGAATGACTTATCATAAAGTCAAGGCATCAGCACATATCAAGCAAACACTGCTTCAAGTTAGCACCACACAGCTCACAGCCTAAATAATTATTGAGTAGAAACAAAGTCTTCCTGGAACAATTAACAGTGGTCTTTTATTTAAAAAGATGCCTTTTTTTTTCACCAGATAAGAATGTTAATTAACAAATGGTAATTTCCTTTGCTTCTCCAGTAAGGAATTTTTTTAATGCCATTTTAAGAAGAGATAATTTTATCATCTGCAATGTCTTTATACATCAAATGAATCTTACTTATTTGGGATCTCAGAGAAGATTTCTGTCACCCACTTTTCCAATGTATCCAGTGTTTCTAAAAAAGAGAGAAGAAAGACAGAAATGCAATTTCCTCAAGATCTAAGACAAGTTACCTTATCTCACCAGTTCAGTTATTTCAAAGAGGCTGCAAGTCAGTGTATTTCAAAACTGCAATGTTCTAAATTATAAACTTCAAAGCTGTTGGTTTGAGCCAATTCTTTACATTTGTTGAGCTGTATCCATGGCCACAGCTCTGGGTTTGTGTAGGGGGCTCAAATCCTAGGCTGACACAACTGGGATCTGAAGTTCAGCTGCAGTGACTGCAAAAGGAATTACTGTCTTAGGGATCTACAAAATCACCAGGACTTTGCAACTCGTTCTGTGTCTCTCCAGATTACACACAGGAGTTTTCCCCCTCAAACTCAGTCCTGCAGTTCTAAGGATTCCTTCTCCCCATCCTCTCTTCTGAGGGAAATAAGTTACAAACCAGAAAGGTTTTTTTAAAATAAAAACTTTTCTTGTTTAAGCAACTATTCTGAACTCCAAAAGTGATGTTGTATATGTAAACAGCAGCAGTTAAAAAGTCTGGATGGGGTAGAGGGAGGATTCGCTGTTGGGTTTGTTTTAACAGAGAAGGAAATACAAAAGTGACCTGGCTGGTTATCAGTTACCACCATTTTCTTCCCAAACACCACAGAAAATATTACAATATTGTAATTACAAAATTACAATATTTTCTATTACATAGAAAATATTACAAGATATTACAATCATTGGCTAAATGACTATTCAAGAGGCATTCAGCACCCTAAGCAGTTTAGTGTCTAGACCAAAATTAAAAGCAAAGGAGAAGAAAAGAAAGAATGCCTCTCTTATTACCATCTCCATTTTAGGGATGGGAATTGTAATCAGTTTTAGCATTCAACAAAACTCCTCCCTAAACACAAACCTAACTTGAAAAACTTCTGAGAAATGTGTTTCTTCTATTCTCAGCAGAAACAACCCATAGGTCTGCAGTTCTCCCCTGAAATAAAGTTCTAATCCATTTTTATAGAATTTTTCAAGCTATGGGAGAAAAAAATAGAACCTCTACTCCTCCTAGACAAACAAGACAACTGGGAGATTCAGTCCCAGACTCCCCATCACTTGCTGAGGAGTTCCACTGTTGATGACAGAGAAATCAGCAGCATTAATTAATTTAACTGGTTTGACTCTTCATTGCTACAAGATTATTTCTGAAATGTTATCTTTGAGATTTTCCCTTCTGTGTTAACATGGAACCCACTCAAAAGGTTTCTCAAGAAGCAGCAGGATGATAATGACACAGCACAATTGCTCAGGTCTTGTTTCATTTGGAAACCAGGCTAAAATCTACATATAAATACCCTCTGCAGAACTGGACAAGCCACTAGACTGGCTTGGGCTACAGCTGGACTGGTTCCAAAAGCACCAACAGCAGCAACGAGGCTGTTTTTAAGGAGCAACTGGTGTTACCTTTAGACTGGACAACCAAAGTCATGTAGTGAGCAGAGTAATGGCGCTGCCAGAATTCCCTCAGCCTGGTGTAGGTGTCGATATTGTTCAGCTTGGGCTCGTGCTTGAGGGTGTCTGCATTACCTGCAAACATCACAGGGGAGGCAGGGCTAGTTATCCACACAGCAAGAACACACATGGTGAGAATTCACTTTCCTCCCTAGGTCTAATCATGGTAAAGCACATTAAAAATACCTAATAGAAATCTGGAGTGAAAGGAGTGCTAAGTGAAACTGGGTATTTTCTAATCTCTGGTTCTTATCCAAAGGACAGCTGATATTTTTATGACAAGGAAAGTCAGAGTCCTCCTGCATCATCACATCTGTGTATTGCCAGTCATTCCCTCGCCAATGGAACTTCCAGAACAGCAGAGGGAAAAAGAGGAGGCAATATGAAGTTCAGTGTATGTCACCACAGAAATTTATAAAAACAAGCTACACTTCAAAGCTGGTAACTCTAATACCCATCAGTCACACTGCTATTTACACACTCATCAGCATCACGAGGGAGAGAGGACTGGACTGTCCAAGAGAAGGACAAATTTCCATTCTGCTCCCTTCACATGGCTGTGAAGGTCTAACTTCCAGAAATTCAACAGTGAATTATTCACTTTGAAAAGCCTCCCTTGACAAACAACTAGAAATAATTTATTTTTCCAAGAAATTCTAATAGCAAAAAATCCCAAGTTTAAGCAAGATGGAGATGACTCAGAGAGCACTACCTTTGTGTTAAGAGAAAGTTCCATAATTATACACCTTGGGCACCCAGTTATAACACAGCAAAAAGCAGTACCAGAAAGAAAAATATCTTAAAAAGGAGACAGCTGCTTTTATTCCCAACCATTTTCCTGTAAAATGGATAATTGCTTGAACTCTTCTGAACAAGTTTAATGGTTGCTGTGATATGGCAGTTTATGTTAGTGCATCTAACCACTCAAACTTCTAAGTGGTTAAAAGTTTAAGTATCATTACCATTTTATAACAGAAATTCAGGACTTACCCCAAAAGAATTTCTTCATAGGATGTCCAGGCCTGGCAAGACTCCCAAATAACATCTCCTTTCTGTTTGCATCAGAGGGCCTTGCAAGCTGATACTCTGTTAAATATAAGAATTTGCAGTGGCATGCATCAAAGTTTGACATCACGTTCCCACAAAACAAAGCACAAATCCCAGCCAAACTGAAAAGGAGACATACCACACAGATGCAGTCTGGAATTTCTTTTAATACATGAATGCAGTAGTGAAATAAGAAAGACTTGCTAGTAGTAATGAACGTAAGAGGAAAAATGTAGCTCATTGCTGAGAAGTAAAGGAAGTGTCAAGAAGGAAAAGCATGTAAAGCACCAACTTGTCCTGTCTGAATGCTCCATGTTAAGTTCAATAGGGACAAAAGGCTATCAATATTGTACAGGATCAGGCCCTGCAGTAAGAGCCAGAGAACAATTACAAACCTGTTCCTACCATATGTCACACAGAACAACCCCTAGCCTAATAATGAAATAAGAAATTGAAAAGTGAACAAGATAAGTTTCTAAAAATGCAGTTTTACAACCACTTTACACTAATCTAAATATGGGGCTCTGCCAAAATCAATTCACCCTCCTGAACTGCATTTTCCCATTCCTGTTTTGCTGGTAATAACAACCATGCACAGCAGAGCTGCAAACTAATTCCTGGCTGGGCTCTCCTGCAGCCAGTTCAGCAAGCTGACACCATTTCCTGGGCAGCACATTACCATGGTGTCACTGCAAGGCAAGGACTGGTTCTGCACCACCAAGGTGTAAAATGGCTGAAGCTGCTGAAGAACCACACCTTAACTCAAAGGCAGGTCCTTGTTTACACTGACTTTTATCTAAATTCAAAGATCAAATCACCCACTTTTCCTTGCCAGAAGGCAGATAAAGAAAATTACTTGGAATAAATATTTGACCTAGTTGGGACAGCTGCTATTTTTTCCTAAAACAGTGACATTTTAGAGGCAGTCTGGGAGTATCCATCACATATAAGAAAATTAACAATCCACTTGCTTCTGTGCCTGGTTTACCTTACTTCTGGGAAGTGACTTTTTAGTTATTCAGGTGTTAGAATAAGGAGAGAAGTAAAACCACCTCAACTTATTGTATTAACTCTGCACAGGACTGGAGAGAGCTCTGGGGCTGTGCTGGAGATAAAGGCATTTTGTTCACTGCAGAGCATCCACGTGCTCATGTAACTGCCCTGCCAGTTACTGCCAAATCACTTCAGATTATTAATTTCCAATTAATGAAAATGCAAGGGTAAACTCTCATAGTGCTGGCACCACATCCAGTCTTTCTTCCTCTAAAAGCCACTGATGTCTAACAGCCACAAAGCTTCAATTCAAGAGTTTAATCTCTCTGGCAAGTTATGTGAAGTTGACTGAAGTCCTTAGAAGGGGAGTGCAACACAGAAAGCAATAAACAGTATTACAAAGCAGGTTTTGTTTTAAAAAGATGAGCTAAACACACAGGAAAAGATTCTCTTACTTACCACTGTCTACAGCCTCCACTTCTCGATCTATTGCATCCCTGATCATTAATGGGTGAATGAAGAATTGTGCCCACCTGTGGAACAGAAAAATTAATATATTTTTCTTCAGTGTCTATTAAACTAGGGCAAAACCCCAGTAATTAACTTACATTAAATTAAATTACATCTACTATTTTGGTTTACAAAGTTGCTGGACTTAATACAACCTATGTCATTCTTGACTATAATGTCTTGAAGAAAGACAAAAGTCATCAGAAAGCAAAAGGCATGGCTTCCCAGCTCCAGAGTGGGACTGAATTGGTTGGATGCAGTAGGATCTGGCACTAATGGGTGCAGGACTATCTGCATTACATCCTAAGAATGATCACACCACATGAGACAAGTGATCCACCACGTCTGGAATCTGGAGCTGACAGGGACCAGCATCAGATGCTTCAGAGGAATCCCAGTTGTTCCTCAAGAACAACATGACCACAGGGGAGGTTTCTTCCTAACTCCAAGAAACAAACTGTTGTGAAACACAAGTTTCAATATCCATTACAATTTTATTATCTCTATAAAAGTCAGCGTTGTCATCCAAATAAATTTCTTCTGTATCCTGAGAGAGCAGAGCACTGGAAAGGGAGAGATCTGCAGTGCATGGAGACTCTGCAGAAGGCTGCCAGAGAATCTAATAGTTCTGTTTTGTTTGCTGGGGTTTTTTAATGAAAAACTGAACTGGCTGAAGCAAAAGGTTAGGAGCAATAAAAGGTTAAAAGTAATATATCCGTGATGGAGTTCTATGGCCAGAAGACCCATTACACTGAAGACAACTGAAAGGTGATGTCTTTCCATTTCTTCAGATCCACAAGTGCTGAATGAGCAGAATTCATCCTCAGCACTCATTTATCTCCTTTGTATGAAAAGCTGTCCTACAGAACTCCTCATTTCTGTTTCCCTCTGCACTAAGCAAGCTGTTGTGACAGATTGCAATTACATATTTTTTTATTCTTTTGCACTTCCAAACATCTTAAAAAGCTGAATTAATCTGCAAATGGAAGCTGAAATTGGCCTAGTAAAGTAAAATTTAGGTTATACTTGGAAAAATGTGCAAAGGCTTGCTCTTGTGTCGAAGTAAATTTGCAGTGGAGCCTATTCTCCTCCTGAGGTATTTTATGGCATCAAGAATATTCAGCTACACCCCTATGAGTGAGAAATTCCTCTCACTGAAGGAAACCATGCCAACCAGTGGAGCTTTGTTGTTCCAAAAGCACAAAAGAGCAAGTTAAGCACTTTCTGGCAAAAGAGACATTCAGCAGTGAATAACCTGCACGGGGTTAAATGCCTCCTTCTGAGACACACATTGTACCATAACTTTGAAGGCTGCCTGAAACAAACTAACAATTTAGAAAAAACAGTAACTATACCAGGACAGACATTTCAAAGGATGAGTCACTGGGATTCTGGGAGCACTTCCCCTCTGATCAGTTGTCACGTTGCATAACATTTCTCCTGTCATCAATGCTACCAGTTTAAGAGTGCCAAAACAACCAAAGAACAGCATGTGTTAAGACTTAAACATGGGTCCTACATAATCCCACAGCAAAAAAACCAGCAACATATCCAAAGGGAAACAGCTCTTTCCTATATTCAGTATCACTGCTGTAGCTCAGGTAGCTATGGAAGTTCAGCAACAGCTTTGATCACCCCAAAATGAAGAACTGGACAACTACACCCAAGTTCCTGAGGCACACGCAGACATTAATTAACACCTAATCACCATTCATACAAAGTTACCTATCCAGAGCTTCTTTGAAGTACTTTCTTTGCACATCAAACTGGAACACTGTCCTCTCACAGTCCGTCGAGGCGTTGTCACCGCCCCCGTGTTTCTTCAGGAACGCATCAAACCCGTTCTCATCTGGGTACTTCAAACTGCCCATAAAAACCACTGCAACAAAAAATCACCAACAGTGCCAAAATGACATTAACCTGTTAATCCTGACTGCAGCTAGAGCAACCCCTCTGTGACTGACCCACAGCTCAGAGGCAGAGGAAGCCTGGGTGATCTGCCCAGTACCTGCTGTAGTTTGCCTCCAACAGTGCCCTCCCAGCCAGGCCAGGCAAGAACAGTATTTTGAAACACACCTGGTCAGAAACTTCACGTGGTTTCTGTGTCCACATTACTAATTCATCGCCCTTTACCAGGAGACAAATGTCTGTAGCTCCAACCTGGTCTACAGAGCCACAGGTAACATAATTCCCCTCATTTTAAAGGGTAACAACTAAAGTTGGTGTGAGCTAATGCGCAGCTTGGCAAAGTGAATGAGACACCTTCTCCCATATTAAGAACTCTTTACTAAGTCAGTATTTGTGTAAAATCACAAGCTCATGAAAATAAATTCTCAAATAGCCAAATTAGGAATTGATGCTAAATACTTCACAAATGCAGAGCTACATAGCACCCATTTTGCATGAAGCTGGAGAAGATGAAACAGGAGCAGATACATACTATGTTCCAGGAAGTGTGCTAATCCAGGCAGATCTTCAGGATCAGAGAAGCTGCCAACAGCAACACAGAGGGCTGCTGCAGACTAGAGAAAATACAACATTCTCAGTAAAAGCTGCTTCAAGAAACACTTCAGGAAAATGACAGAAGAACAAGATGAATCAATTGGGACAGGCACAATAAAAAGGTCTCGTCTGAACACCTAATCACACGGTTTCAGACCTTAAGAAAAGTTCACTATGTATTTTTGCACCCTACAGTTTTAAGTACATACCTGCTTTTCTGAACATCCTCTCTTTCTTGTCTCTTCCTTTTCAGCCAGCTCTTCTAATTCACTGTCGTCAGAATCATTGAAATCCTCATTACCTCCATCGCTGTCCTCACTCTCATCCCCCTCATCACACTCATCATCATCTTCTCTGCCATCTTCGATCTCAGCTCCAGAGTCATCATATTCATCACTGCCCTCTTCAGAGTCATCATCATTATCCTCCTCCTCCTCTGAAGATGTTGGGGCACCATCCAAGTAATTCAAATCCGAAATCAAAAGTGCACATAAGCCATTCTGCAGTTTGATATACCTGAAAGAGAAATTTTGTGCAATGAATATATTCATTTCCTAAGTCTGAATTTTCAGAATTGTAAAAATTTCATTATTTCCTGTAATACTTTGAGAGTGATTTCCTAATGAAAATCTAATGGTAGCCAAGACTGAGCAGTTTTAGAACAGGATAGTAAAACATTCTTCTGCTATTCCACAGCTCTAGGAATAAGAAGCAGTTCAGGGCACTAGGAGAAGCCCTTCTCCCCATAAGGTCAAGCTCACTGATTCTGGATTTTATTCTTCTCTTTGTGAAACATTTAAGCTATTAGCACTCGCTTCATGCACTCAGGACAGGCAAACCTGAACTTCAATCATCATTTAGGCTTGTCAGACTCTTGGAAACAGGTATGATGTGACAGAATGAAGATTTTAAGTTTTTGCTTCTAAGTAGGCCCCAGAGCATTTGATTTGATTTGTTTCCATCAATGGTTTTTAATAGATGGGGTCTGCAGATGTAGCAGGCAAGTGTTAGAAAGGAGAGAGTTCCTCTGCAGGCTCCACAGAACCAGCCACAGGGAACTGGCTGGGTTCCTATCAAGAAGCAATAAACAGTTCTCTGTGCATGTTTAAACATGCACAGAAGTTTTTAAACATGTGTGTACACATATAAATAAAACCCCACAAGCCCTCTGTGCAGCACCCTTCTACAACTTTTCGCTCTGAGGACTGTGAGCACCAATGCTCTGCACTACAAGAGCCCTCATCAGTATTCATCTACCATCAAATCTGGAACAGAGTCACAATTTATCAAACTAGCCAGAGCATCCCTGCCAGGAGCTTGCACTGGCTAATACAGCAGCAGCAGCAGAAAAGCAGGAATGCTGGTCCAGAAAATACTTCACCCACCCTATGAACTAGTGTGATAGAGACCTGTGGTATCTGATCTGGCAGAAACACACAAAAAAAAGAGCAAGCTAGAATAAAATAAACCCATGGTCACATCCCACGCTCCCAGAAAAATCTGAGTTACAGAGCACAGAATCACAGAACAGTCTTTGTTGAAAGGGCCCTTTAGAGGTCATCTACTCCAACCCCCGAGTTTGTACCAGGTCAGAACCTTGCACTGTGGACACAGCTCCTGACTATCAAGTCTATGAAAAAGCTAATGAACAAAGCCTGATAGTTGTGTTAAGGTTATGACTCATGACCAGTCACCCAAAGGGAGGTGAACAGAGCTTACTCTGGGCCAGGGTTTCGTGGTCATGAACACACCCAGTTTCCTTGCTGCAAAACTGCTGAGCAGGACAAATCTGCTCCACCCAAAAGCACAAGTGCATCTGAACTCATTCAAACTACAGCACACACTGTGTAACTTGCAGGGATGCTCTGATCAACTGCAGGAGGCACAGAGAGTGCTGGAATGTCTATGAACAAAGTTAATCCTCCTGCATTGTGAAAAAACTTTTGCGAATTCACAAAAATTTGTGACCCGTTCTCACCGAGTATGTGTCCCACTGCACAGCTGCAGCACTCCTGAATGTACTAAAACACACTCTGCACACGTGGGTGCTTCAGCTTCTGGTTAGCTGAGAGCCAAAGCCACAGACAGCACCTTCCAGCACTTCCTTCTCCTCCACACAAACTCTGCCCTGCAGGTCTGCACAGCTCCTGGAGAACCCCGGCCCCCAGCACCGGTGGAGAGCAGAGAACAGAGCAGGGCTGCTCTTCCCGAGGAACAAGGTGCCATAAAGCTGCTCAGCCAGGTGTATCCAGCAGCTCCTGCTGATCCTCTGCACAGAGCCCCATTAAGCTAATGGAGCAGATTATACTAATTTTACATTGCTCATCTGGAGGCTCGTGGGTGTTGCACACAGGACAGAAAGCAGCCGGCAGCAAGGACACGGCTGAACCACGGCCGGTGCTGCGGCAGGCTCTCGGATTTCACTCCAGCACGATTTAAACAGCTTAGGTTATCCAGAGCACAGGCACCACTCACACAGGTGTTCTTTACTTTTTCCATGTTTCAGTCCAATGGAAAAGGACAAATGTAACTAATATCCACCACTATGCAAAATACAGTACAAAAAATGCAATGGCATAAGGTAGAAACAGAGGCAAGCACAGTCCAATTGCTTTTTTGAAGGACTATACAGCAATGATGCAAGTAAGGCCAAATTATAAAATCCAAATTCTTAAAAATACTGCTTAAGTCTCCTGCATAAGTTTAAGCAGGATTGTTCTCACACAAAGTTTTTCTTTGACAATTGTTTAGAAGTTAGTATTGAAACACATATCACTGCATGGTAAACACTGAGAGAAATGCTATAATTTCACAAATGACCATAAATACAGGACCATGAAATTCCATATGTGGATGAATGTAAATAAAACATACATTTTTGGTAAATATAACTACAAAGTCACAGCTCTAATGAGCAAACTGTTATCATGACAAATATTTTGTCCCAACAAACCCACTTCTGAAAATACACCCTGCAATCTATGTCAGAGCTCCCTTGGTTTTGTGAATGTTATTTGAGAAGGCAAAATAAGACATTTTCCATTAAGTTAAGACTGATGTCACCAGACACAGACACTAAGTCCACTGTGACTGGGCTGCAGCACACATCACTGAAACGTGAAGAGGGGAAAATGTGCAAGCATCACCACATCACCTGCCAGGACACTCCCTCAGGAGGTTTGGGACATCACACCAGGACACAGGTGCAGCGTGGCTGTGCTTCCAGACACACTGAACTTCTCTTCCATAAGGACAAAGTTTGTACTCTGCCAGGCTCACTTCACACACATGGAATTCAGTCTGAAAGGATGCAGTTCTGTGCTTCCAACTGAAAAATTCTTTTAAGAATGGACAGTAGGATTTCTGCAAGATTTTGGTACTAGTTTATGCTATAAGCAAACACTCTCTCCAACTCTCACATGCAGAGGAGGTTCCTGAGCATCAAAATAGGTAGTGACAGCCTCCAATGGATTTCCCAAGCTTCATCCACCAGTGTGCTGCTTCAGGCAGCAAAGGCAGGAGTTTCTTAACCTGACAGCATCAGCACTGTGAGCTTTGCAGGAGGACAAGCCTGCCACAAAGTAGCATGACTAATGCCATCGGGAGAGGCAGGCAGAGATCCAGAGGAAGCAGCAAGGAAGTAGGGCAAGAAGGGAGGGAGCAAGTTTCTCCCAGAGCCAATGGGCACAGTGCTCTTCAGGCAGCCAGCAGGGAATCTCACTGTCAGCCAATGTCACTGCAAATCCAAACTTCGCCTCCAGGCTCAGGCAGCAGATTCTCCACTGGCTGCACAGATTAGACATCGTGAAAAGTAAGGATAAATTTTAAAAAGCAGCTCTAACAAGGGCTGGATAATCTTCTGTCTTACAGGAAGAAGTTATCAGAGTGTCCTCTCAAGAACAGACTGCCTTGCATCATCCAACAAGCTCAACCTCGGCTGGAGTTCTCATCCTAGTCTCTCCGTGGGTCTGGGCCACAGACGCTGTGGGCTGTGCTCAGGGAAGCTGATCTCTTTCATCAGTTTTCGGGGCATTACTCAGAAATATTGAAATAAAAACACCAGCAAAATGGCAGCCTAAAAGCATTTTGCCTCAACTCACAGATACTTTTGCGTTAAAACTGAGAAACTCATCTAAAACACGAAGAGTAACAGCTTTTAAGTTGGGATCTGCTCTGAAATACTTAAGTCACGCTTTCGGAGAGGAGCTGCCGGGCCGAGGGCTGCGAACTAACATGACTCGGGCATTGCCGTGCCCGGAGAACACCCAGCACCGAGCAGCCTGAGCACAAGGGCCGACCCCCCCGCCCCGTGCCCGCACACGCACCGGGCAGCGCACCCTCAGGACGAACACAGCCGCCAGCCGCCCTTCACCACAGACAGGACCCAACGCCCCGGCCACCGGCACCAGCCCGGCTTCCACTCCCCGGGGTCCCCGGGCAGACCCCGGCGGCAGACCGTCCTCCCGCACCCGCCCTCACCGGTACTGCTTGGGGTCGCTGGGGGACTTGACGATGTCGGGGTCACCGAGGTTGTGTTCGGGACCGGCCCCGCCGCGCTCTTCCTCCTCGTCCCCGTGAGGCGAGCGGCCGCCGGCGTCGCGGCCCCCCTCCGCGGCCTGCTGCCCCACCGCAAGCTCCGGGCTGCCGTAGCCGCACGTCGCCTTGTTCCTGCCGGGCATGGCAGCGGTGCCGCCGCTCCACAGCGGCCGGACAACGGCCCGTCCCGGCCGCCAGCCCCCGGCCACGGCCCGCCCGCGGGGACCCCCGGCCGCCGCCGCCCGCCCGCTCCGAGCGAGGGCGGCCGCGAGACTGCGCATGCGCATGTCTGCGCGGCGCTCCCATTGGTGGAGACAAGGCTGCCGGCGTGAGCGGGTGGGGGAAACCATAGATGGGGGAGTGAAAGGGAGGATGTGGTCCCTTTCAGGAATCGGGCGGAGCGGGCAGAGAAATCAGAGGGATGAGGAGAAGGCGGAAGACTGGATCCAGATTTCGGGGACTGCTCCATGCGCCGCCACGTTTCCATGAGTATGCTCGCCAGCCGCTTGAGCTGCGCTCCCCTGCTCTCGCTTTGGAATAGTCCAACAGCCAGCTGGCGGAAGCCAGCCTCCTGCCCTCAGCTCCTTCACCGATTGGCCAGGCTGGCTGTCGCTCAAGCCTGCAAGGACCAATCAGCTCTCGGGCCGGCAGTGGGCAGCATGGCGGGCCCGGGGTCGCTGTTCCGGGAAGGCGGAGCGCGGCGTGTCCCGAGCGGCGCCGAGGCTGCAGGACAGAAACCGCTCTTTGTTTTGTGCCTGCCCCTTCGGCGGCTCTCTGCGCTTTCCGGTTCGTGGGTATCCTTTTCCCCCCTCACACTGCGGTGCCGACGGAGCGGCAGCGGGAGCGCTGCTCTCCCTCTCGGCTCAGCAACCCTGGCGCTTCCCGACGGCGCCGCCCGGATCCTGCGGCTATCGCGGCCCTTCTGCCCCGCTCCGCTCCCCGCAGTCCCCGGCTCCCGGCGGCCCTGGCCGCAGAGGAGGGGCTGAAAGCCACGAGGCCGAGCCTGAGGTACAGGGGCGACAGTTCAGCCCGGGCAGTTCGGCCGGGTGCCCACCTGGCACTCCAGCGCTCCAGTTCTCCACCAGGTGGAAGCCGAGACCGTCTCCAGTCCCAGCGTTTCCCCTTGGCTTTTGCTGAGCGCAGCACGCTCGGTGCTGTTTAGTAGAGAGTCGCTGGTGAGGAGCCGTCGCCTCTTCATTTTCACACCCTAGTGCCCCTTCTTTACCGTGTAGCCAGGCTGCTTTATTAACACAGCTATCCTGCCAGTCACAAGCCTCTCTGCAAGCCCACATCACAAATTTCGCATCTGCCTTCAGTGCAAGCGGGTTTATTTCCCATGCCCTGACAAATCAGTGTCTCGCATTCTGCCATTCCCCTTACAAGTTAACACCAGTAACAATTACTCCTGACTCTGCTGGTACTGAAACCAGCCGCAGGCCATTTGAGGCAAAAGGCTTTCCCTGTATTCCTTCACAGCAAACAGAAGCTGATGAGATACATCTCTGAATTAACACACATTTTGTGTATCAGTTGCCTGTGATGGTTTGATTCGTTCTTTGAAACAAATTCTGCAGGGTTTCTGCAAAAAGTATTAGGCTTCTCCATGTGTGAATATCGGGCAGGGTAGAATTCCCAACTCTCTTCTTCAGACTGCCATGTAGCTACTTGCTGGTTTGTCCTGTGAAAAACAATTCTGCCCATCATAGTTTGAAGGGCCTGGAATACACTTGTATTCTTTAAAGAAACCAGTCTGACTTGACCAGAAAAACAAAACACAATTATATATCGGGTAGGAAAGGGAAAGGTCTTTTTTGCTAAGGGGAAAAAAAAAAAAAAAAAGAGTAACTGAAAGAAAATAATTGAAATTCCATTTCTGCTGAATCAATTTTCTTTTATCAGGGAGCTGCTGAGCTGACAAGTCATTATTTGCACTGAGATACTAAGTTATATCTGCATAGCTCAAAATCTGATGTGGGTTTTTAAAAAAAATTTATCGCTACTTATACAAGTTGCCCTAAAACCTGCTTCTTCTACAATTAGAGCACAACACTATGCGTTTATTGGCCAAATAAGCCTTCTCCTCACTGTTCTAAACCTACCTAGTGATTCCAGATTGCTGGGTTCAAAGACCATCACCCTGTCAAAGAAAGATCAATGTAGTTTGATGGATTTTTAAAGCATTAAAAAGATTTCTCCACACGCGTGTAAACTCCTAACACAAGAAATGCAGCTGACACAAGCTCTCTGGCCACACCCAGTGAGTGCATTTCTCTTTATTTTGCAGTTTCAGGGGTTTAGATACAACAAGCACAGTCTCAGCACTGCACAAATCAAACTCTCAGGACAAGATCACACACACCCCAAACACGTCACAGTAGAGATTCCCAAAAGCGACAGACAAGAGGGATCAAGCCTTTAGCACAACTGAGCTCAAACCACTCCAAAAAAGTTGCATTTTTGTCCAGAAATTTGTGCTTTTCTTCTTAGAGCTATTACACTTTGAGACACGAGAGAAGGAAATTACAAAAGCACTTACTGATGTCATGATCCAACACATTACAGGGCAGTGGGCAGGCACTGGACTCCTGTTCCTGACATCAGGAAGTCCCCTCAGTCAGAGGAGATCACAGACCAAAGGTAAAAACTTTCCAGAATTTTCCCTCTTAAGACAACCAACTTCTCTCTATATCCACTCAGTTTCAAAATTTTGCCTCCCTTCAAAGCATGTTGCCACAAAAAGCTGACAGAATAACAGGAAATCTTTGCCATTGCCAATCTTTCTCATTTGCAGTTGTGTTTTATTAGTCACTCTTACTTTTCTTAAATTGTACTTTGTGGTTGAATCTGAACCCAGAAAATCTAGCCCCCCCCACGCCCATCTAGAACAAGATTAAAATAATAAATCAACAACAAAATGCAGAAAGATTATCTAATAATATTGGCACAAATACCTGCCAACACTCACAATTTGGTTTCTGCTATTTTTATCTCTCTGAGACACTGCTGTTCCATATCTTATATGTTTTTGCATCCAACTAAGCATTCAGCAGGCAACTCCCCTTTTCCTTCATCCTGCAAGCAGCTGATGAGAGGAGATCCAGACCTGGAGAGGTAAAACGACAGGATACAGGGGAAAGGCTGCAGGACAGAGAGATTCTGGGGAGAGAGGACTGGGGACAGGAATGTGCTGAACACAGCAACACCCCCGGCACTCTGCAAGCTGTGCTGGAGAAGTTTGGAGGCAAGGGCAGCCCCTGGAAGGCTCTTACCCCTTCACTCAACACCAGCCAAAGCACAGGGAAGGAAGTACAGGGATGGCTGCAAGGCCTCCTCCTCCTCCCAGCCTGGCAGCTTTGATTCCTGCCCGAGTTCTTCATCTGTTTAGAGGCTTGACACAAAATCCAGCCCCCTTCCTCTTCACACTCTGGAGGACCTCACACTGTCAGACAGAAATGCTCTGCTTTCTGCTCTATCCTACAGAAAAATTGAGGTCCATGTCTGGAGGACAGCAACAATTCTCAAAATATCTGGGGATTGATTTTTTTGTTTGTTTTATTTTTTAAAAAAGCATATTCTTGCTTTATAAGAGATTTTCCACTTTCTTCTCTTAGACCTGATCCCCTGTAATTGGTTTTGTGCTTCCTGCTGTTCTTGACAAAAACACTCTTTCTGCAATAGAGGAATTTAGAATTTAAAAATGCAACATACTCTGTAGAAATAACATTTGCATCACTACACAATTATTATTCTTCAATGTAACTCACATTCACACAAGGTGCACTTACAATATTTTTTCAGATTCTTAAATTATTGGATGAGGAAATATATAATATTAACACTCCAGCACATTAAACAAACATACCAGGTTCCTACAACAGACACTTCTGCCTCTGGACTACATGATAACACACCACCACAAATGAAAAGATAAAATTTAATCAGGGGACAAGGACATTTCTCAGTGTGAAAGGTCACTAGCATGAGCAGTTCTGCTGTGAAGGGGGAGGGTTGTCTGTGAGCCTCATGCTCCTTCCAGAAGTGCCCCTGGAATTGTCTGATTCTATGCTCTCTGACATCTTCTCACAGATTATATCCACGAGACGCTCAAACACCTGCCTCACGTTGATGTTTTCTTTGGCACTGGCCTCAAAATAGTCAAAACCTGGGAAAAAAAGGGTATAAAATTATCAATAGAGATGAATGATCATGATGGGTTTTAAAATACCATTTTTCCAGGATTTACCTGAAGAAAACAAGACATCAGATAATCCTGAAAGTCAGTTGATTCCCACACTGTCAGAATAGTGAGCAGAAATACTTTTAAAAGCTATCAAGCTTCTTTAAGAGTGAAAAGGATACACGGATCCTTCCCATTACCCTGGTAAGCACATCTGCAGGTAAGGGTAAACCCAGGGTAAGGCAGTCAATCCTGCCCCTTTCATCATTGCAGGTCCCCTGGGCTGCAGCTGGTGACCAGCAAGGTGTGGGGTACCTCTCTGGGCTCCCCACAGCCCTGCCAAGGGCCAGGCTCCACCAAGCCCTGCTGCCCTCTGGCAAGAGCAGAGGTCAGGAGAAAGAAAATGGGGCTTGCTTTTCTTCTGCTGACCAACTTCTGTGCTCAAAAGCAACATGCTCCTTGACCCTTTAAACACTGACCGTTTCTGATTAAAAAAAAAACCCAGACCAGCAAGGCTGGAGTTACACCAAGGAGGAGATGGCACCAGCTCCTCCTGCTGCTTCCTACTACCACCAGGGGCCAGGGGAGAAGTAGCCTGTGACAGACAGCCTCAGCCTCAGCAGCAGGAATGCCCTGAACTGTGAAGCATTTCCTTATCTCCCTCACCCCAGGGACCTCGAGGGCCAACCAGGCTGTTGCTTCTCTTCTGTCAGGTTATTAAATTGTCGGCAGCAAGAGCTGAGGCCCCACGCAGAGTTTATTTTGCAATAATCTCCATCCTGTCGTGCTTCATTCTAGGGATAGTCAGCATTGCATCAGTTCCCTTTGATTCTGCCACAAACAAAGAGAAAATTGGTCTTAACTGATCAGTGTGCCACTGCTGGCAGGCTGAGTCACCTCCATGTGTGGGATAAGTAGGTGTCCACCCCATTTGGACCCTTTTTAAGATTCATGGGACAAGGGGTGAAGTGATGCTGATGTTTGCCCTGTTAGCAAACAGGGAGAGCTGCCCTGCATCAGATGAGGGTTCTGTCTGCTCCACTTGCTGTTTTGACGATGAATAAAAATGTATATAAAAAGCACAGGATATCAGAGAACTGCACTTAGATATCTGTTAGTCCAACATTGGCTTAGGTTCTGCTAAACCAATCTGTTTTGGTTCAGTTCACATTCAGGCTAACAACAATTTTGTAATCTGATTAGGGAATTATTTCAATGATGTTAATGTCACTATGCAAATTTAGATAAATATGCTGAGGGATAACCTTTATGTGAATCATTATGATGAACATTAGCACTTTAGGCAGTCAATAGCCAATTAGATTCCTCCCACGTAACTCACAAAATAATTTCATATAATGCTGTACACATTAGCATAGTTACTATAAGGAAAAACTGATCTGATCAAATCAGATCTATTTTCCAGCTCTTTTAAAAAGAGTGTTTTGGATGTTGGGAGGTTACAGAAGAGCAGAGCTGGGCTAGCACTTCCTAAAGGCTGTTGGGCTGCTCTGCACTGGGGTGGTTTCTCCAGGGTGAGCTGGACAAGCACCAGGGATAAGCTGGACAAGGCCAGGGCAGCACAGGGGATTCTTCTGCAAAACAGTTTCCTATTGATGGAATCAGTTGCTATGGTAACCCTGTGTGTGTGTTTTGAAGTGTCCCACACGTAAAGGATTCAGATCTAGATGCCAAATTTGTATTGAAACAAGGAGATGAATTTTGGAAGGAGAAAAAAACATTGGAAGTCCAAATTGGGTTGGGAGTTCAAATAAAACTCTCCATTTGCTGCTACATTGGCCTGGACAAAATTTCAATTACTAGCAGTGTAATTATTCCTGTGAGATAGGTGGACATACATGCATCCACAACCTTTGTGAGAGTCTGCAAGCCAGGAACTAAGTTTATTCACATTCATATTTTCAAAAACAAATTAAATTCTGATGGGTAAAAAAGAGCCCATAACTGATTTTGCAAACTAACCATATCTTCGTTTGCTTTGCAACATGTAAGATTTACTCTTACAAGAGTAACAATGGGTCTAATTTGATATTTGCTTGTTATTTGTTTAGGATGGCAGTGCCTCAGGGCTCCATCCATGAATGGGACCCCTTTGTGTGTGCCATATGTAGAATTTACACTTTCAAGGCCACACTTTAAACTACACCAATGTAAGCAGTGTGTCCTGGAAGTCCAGTACCCCCAGTTTAACAGTTGATTATGCACCCTCCAATTACTGTTCAACAATTGAAGACAACACAGGATTTTATAAATTGAGGATGATGGTGATTCTTTTGGGTCTGGTAAGAATCTCTACTCTTACAAACTAAACGTTTATGTCCACTGTAAGGGTCTCCACTGTTACCTGAATGAAATTTTAGCAGGATTTACTTGTTACTTTGAATTCTTTAACAGAAAACAACAGTATAGTTAAATTTTAACACAGAGCCCTGATTTCATATTAAAAATATCTAATAGGCTATAATAGATAATGAAAAGTGATAAATAACTTATGAAGTAGTATGAGTTTACTTGGCTCTTCATTATAAAGTTTTTGTTGCAATCCCAGCTTCCTCTCAATGGAACTGTTTTGCTTTTTCTATCCCACATTAATAACATAATGTCATTTTCTTACCTGGATAGAGAAGCCTAGTACATTTTTAAAATATGTTTTACTCAATTCTTCAGTTCTGATGTATAAACTTCTTTCTTTTTCATTGTTTAGTTCAAAAAAATGCTTCAACAAAAATCAATGTTTGCATTGATTTGCAATGAGACATGGTACTTAGAGACCTGGAGACAGAATTAAGTTTATGAAAACTTTTTCTCTTTTCATTCTGCTGAGCTAATAAAAGCTTTTCTCTCCAGATAAACTTTATCTTCCTTCCACCTCTAGACACCACCTTTATAAACACAGCAACACTACAAGAATTCTACCAGGTATTCTTGGCCTACTGAGCCAAAAACAAGTGAAATGTGAACCTAGAATATATTGCACTTCTTAGTTGTGAGACCATTATTGAAGTATTACTGCTGTACAAACTGAGAGGAACAGAGTATAAAGAAGCAGAGGAAGAAAGGTGGAAAGAAAAGCTTTGCATGTACCCAGCTGATCTGCCAGATGTTTCCCCTTCTCCACAGGAACAATCCTGTCATCCTCCATGTCACATTTGTTTCCAACCAGGATCACTTGTGCATTGTCCCAGGAGTAAGTCTTGATTTGTGTGGCCCTACAGGAGGTCAAAAGAGATTGTTACATTCCATCAGCTGCGCCAAAATACAATCCTGTATTAAATATGAAAAAAGTACCATTAATGACACCATCAACATCCCCAGGCTGTGTTGGTTCAAGGGCAAATGAGCAGGCTTACACACAAAGCAAGGATGCAGCCTGTGTAATTCACAGCACTGCTCTGTTTTACCACTCCTTAACTTTGTGTGACAATAAAGTTTCTTGTTAAGACTTTGCAAGGGTTTTAAAGATGACAAGATCCAGGCAAAAAACTGAATCAAGTGATTTTTGAAGATTAGGGACAAAAAAGGCTTTTTGTAAAGCTTATTCTCCTTTGGGTCTCATCTGTCAAAGGAACAACAATCAATTACAGCTCTTAAGGATATTGTCCCATAAAGAAAGCCATACAGTAGATGTACACTTCATGCTGGATTTACAACTTCATATATAAGACTGTACAACAATAATTCTCTCATTCTGTGCAGCACATTTTGCTGTAGAGTTTTAGGAACACCATAAGAACAGATGGAAGTATCAAGTTGTCTTTGCTTGAACAGGAAAATTTCATGGAGACTGAAAATCACATAGAAACAACTGCAAAGGAGAAAGAGAAATTTACCAAATTGGGAAGACACAAGATCAGAGCAAGGCTCTGTGAGCTAATACTTGAACCCAGCAGGACTAAAGGACACCTAAGGCTGGGAAGAGCAGCTGCAATGACAGACCAACACTAGTTTCAGTGGCACAGGGGTGCAGTGCATGGGAGCTTGGGCAGGAACACTCAGGTGAACTTGGAGCCTCTAAAGCTTTCTGTGGCTCATGTGCTGAAACTGGAGTGGAGCTCACTGTGGATTCCAGGACTCTGACCTTACATTTAGCCTTTTTAAAGTTTTTCTGTGACAAAACAGAATATTTTTTTGTATATCCTGAGGGGCCAGTCCTGTCCCACCATCCTTGGGTGTCCCAGAGCCAGCAGCAGAACATTATTAGCTCAGTAGCATTCACTTTCATCCATCTTTTCGGACCCACACAACCTATTTTATCTTCACCAAGTCAGCTCTATCTTTGAAGGCTCCCTCCTCCCCAAGGGTATGCTAGAAGCCATCCATTCCTCTCCTCCATCCTCCTCCACTCCCTAATTCACCTTCCCACTCTTTGCCTCACCACCACTCCAGGCAGGACACTAGAGTTTCAGGCAAATCTGCCACTTCCTGGGAGAGCCAGGAGTCCACTCAAATTTTACTTCTGTGTAAGTTTCCTTGAACTCCCTTCACAATAAAGCACTTGATTCCTTCTCTTTTGAATTAGCAGCAGCCTCCAGCTCTGATCTACTAATGACAATTTTTAATTAGTCTGAGTTGCTTACTTGCTTTTTTCCGTGGAAAGCAGCCAGCTATGTTACTCCACAGCTACCTGGGAAAAAGGGGGCATTTCATTGTGCAACTTGCCTTGAAGAGACTGCCTGCTTGGAGTGCCCTGGAGAACAGGAACCTCACCCAAGCCCAGTGCAACATGCAAAAATAAGCAAAGACTGTGCAATGAAACTTCTTACTCTCCCTAGGGTCCTCCTAGAAAGGCACTCACTCCAATCCCAATTTTAGCTCCTCCAGTCTCAACATTTTGATGTGTCCATGTAGACAAGTCCTGTGAGAGCTCATATGGATATGTGATGAGTTTTTGTGGGACTCTGGGGTTTCTCAAGGCTCATCAGAGAAGGGGGTGACTGCAGAAATCAGCCAAAAGCCCAGGAAGATGAAATCCCCCCAGTCTCCCTCCATAAGCAATAGAGAGAAATAATGTCTCCCCAAGTTCAACTTCAAACAACTAAAAGCAGGCTTTTCTTCTGACTCACAGTTCAGCCTCTGGATTCATTTCAGCCCCTGGCATCTTATGGGGACACCCTGCCAAATCTTAACTATTTTTAACTAGAATTACTTTGAAAATGAAAAAGAAGCGAACAGCATGAAGGATCTCCCAGAGAACTACATCCTTCTCCTTGCTTTGTACATATTAGTGGAAAACCTCTTACAGAACACCAGTCTTTATTCTTCTTAGGAATAAAAAACAACCAAAAAAGTTATGAAGAAAAAATAAAAGAAACCCTGATGTCCATACAAAATGAAAGGCAGAAAATTTCCAGGTGCTTTTGGAAAGATAAATGAATAATAACAAGGCTTGTGTGATGGAGCTCTTTCAACAACCATCAGGGCAGCCTAATATACACGCTGGGAGAAACACATTTCTGTGACACTATAAAATGCTGTGCCTTGTTTGTGCTGTATTCCCCAAATTAACGATAAAGCACAAACTTTGTGTTTCGTTCTTACAAGAAAAATAATCTCAGGTTCACAGTTACATGAAGGTATCAACAACTCAGTTTGGGTTAGAGATGAATAATGCTGATGATTTGTGAACCCAGATGTCACTTGTATCTAAGTTACATTTTACCAATTTTTATTTCCCTTCTATGAAATTGTCTAGATTGTCCAAAGCACAGCTTCCATAATATTTTGTATTTACTTTACAGTTTCAAGTACTGAGTATATTTTAGTTCCATTGCAGTTTCAAATAAGGCATAAACAACTGATTTATCCAACATAAAACTATCAACCTACTATCAAACAAGACTACTGAAAAAATTCTAGAAACTGAGCTGAAAGCTATGAAAGCTCATTTAACCCTTTCACTCACCCTACAGGAAAGACAACTTATTTTCAGATATCAATTAAAATTAATCTTTGTGTTTGCCTATTTATATTTTTTTCTTCTAAAATAACCTGACTGAACTCTTGCCACACTGCAGTAAGGAAAATCACTCAGGTTTAATATTTTAAGGTTTCTCATACAATGTTGTACATTTTCCAGTGAAGAAGAGAACAAGTCATGTTCCAGGTATTCCCAAATGCATTTAAATAGTGTCTGTTTCTCAGTGGTTTTAAGATCATCATCATTAACTGGGGTGATTCGTGTGAATGAAGGAAAGACTCTGCTTTGCATTCATATTCTGCTTGGAGAGTTTGTCTAAATACTGATACAGAGCCATGATCCTCTCACTTAGGAGAGAAAACGCCTTTACTTGGAGAGGTCTGAGTGACACAAAGCAAACCAGGACCCTCTCCAAGACATCCTCCCATAAGAAAAGTGATGGTAGTAAAAGGTCTCCCAGGGAAGAAATCATTTGGCAGACTGGGAGGAATATTCTCATTTCCCCTGTGGATAGGTGAGGCCCAATCAGGAAGCTGCTAAAAGAGTCACATGCCAATGATCCAGAGATGGAGATAAAGGAGCTCAAGTAGTAGACTCCTTAATTTTCTATGGAGAGTACAGTTCCTGACTGAAGATCATATCCAGTGGAATAAGATTTTTTTAATCGTAACTGTATCATGCAGAATGGTGGGGGAAAAAAATCCTGCTTGCTATTATGGTAGAAAATGGCAGACACCAACAGAACAGCACCAGCCAAAAGCTTTTTACTCCATTTCTTGTGCCTTTGGAAGTCTAGGAAGCAATTTTGCAGACTGGGGGAGAACCATCTCCTGGCTGCAATAGCCACTAGAGGACTCTGCTGGCCCAGAGATGCTGGCTTGGCTGCAGTCTTCATCTCTCCCTGGATAAGCTTCAGGAAGGAAGGAAATGGTCCTTTTTATCCATCCCACTACCTCATCTGGGATCAGAACCTTAAAGCTGGTTGGAAAGATTCCTGACATACAGAGGAAGAACACCCTGATGGTTCACCTCTGTCCTTTGGCTGACAAGGTGCTCTTAGCAAAGCTTTTCCTGCAGCTCCTGTGGCACAGGAAGACATGAAGTCAAACAGACAGAGCTGACCTTTCCCAATTCTTATTCTCACACCAGTGCCTTTGATGGAACAGACCTCAGACTATTTCCAGTATAAAGCTTTATGTTAACCTTCACCTGTGCAAACTTTAAAATAGCAGCTCAAGAGATGGAGATTTGGTAATTTTTGGCTAACTTAAGACTGGTAAGTAAAACTCACTAGAGCAGAACCAACAGACAGACAGGTAGATGAACCATGTGGTCATATGGATCTTGTTTCACCAGGGAAACAAGCTGGAAATATTTATAGTTTAGTGAAAGATGTTAGCCCCAGCTCACATGCCTGCACTCCTATGGAAAACATCTCTGTGCAGACACTTGCAGAAAAAGCTTCATCTGAGCTTGGTGAGCAAAACTTGATGGATGAAACTGGTTTTGGCAAAACCTTTGGGTTTGTGTTTCTAAGAAGGAAAGAATGTATTCCCCAACCACAAGCTGCTGAAGGGCTGCTCAGGATGGGGCTGCAGTGGGACTGGGGATGGGGGGTGAAAGTGGAGATGGCATTTGCATTTGATCTTCATGAGAGAACAAAAACTGGGCAGCTTTGGAGGAAAGACAAATCACTTGAAACAACAAACCAGCTTTTGAGCTACAGCCTGGCTTAGGGGATACAGAATAGGTGCTCAACAGAAAGCCAGGCTGAGCCAGATGCTAGGAGCCAGTGCCACAGCCAGGATGTCACATGCTCCAGAGGGTCACTGAGACCACTGCAAATCAATCTGCCTCAGGAGATCACATTAACCACTGCACTGCCCTTCTGTGCACCGTGACCACTGTTATCTGCAGTAATGAGCACCAGGAAACCAGCAGAATTGATTGCAAGACATTTCAGTGGAGTCACAGGGACAAACACAGCCTTTCCCCACACTCCTGAGATGTGAATTGAGCAACCACTGTTAATCTCTATTTTTAGCAGCATAGCCAGAAATCTTATAAACAAAAACAAACAAACAAACAAACAAACAAACAAAACACCTTAAAGGGTTAATTTCCAAATTGAAACTTTTAAAAGTAACAAATACTATAGTATGCTACAATATTTTAATTACAATCTTTTCTTTAAAATGAAGCTGTAAAACTTTTTCTAAGGAAATTTTATAAATCAAGTTATTTAGCTGAAGAGGAAAGAACATGGAGGTGATGGTGATGGAGGGTGGGATGTCTCATGTTCTCAACAAACAATTGTGGGGAGAGAACTGGCCAAAACCCAAACAAACCCAACATTAACAACAGTATCTCAGTATTTCCTACCAGTCCTGCACAGCATTGAAGGAGTCTTCACTGGTGATATCATACATGAGGACAAAGCCCATGGCCCCTCGGTAGTAGGCTGTAGTGATGGTCCTGTATCTTTCTTGTCCAGCTGTATCCTGCAACAGAAAGGAACATTTAGGCTTTAAGACTTCAGTTCTCAGAAGTAAAAGCTGTAATTAGGTCCTGTATCTAAAATAAGGCAACCACTCTTTGTTATTATACATTTTAAAATTCTCAGTTGCTCCCAACAGAAATGAACTCTACTTACATTTTAGCATTAATTAGTCTTTTGCATCAACCATGATTTGTTAAATGCATTTTGACACATGTAGTATTAAAAAAATACCAAAGATGTCAACCCTTTAATTGCTCTTCTCTGCCTCAGCTGCAATGCAATAATAAAATGTTAGCAGAGTTCACTGCAAACTGACACTTCAAAGCAGAGGCAAAATAACCAGTCCAGGACTGTTGCAGGCAGAAAACATTTCCATGTTGCAATTCAGTGTCACTGTCCGGGAAATGTCCTTGAGGTAGATGCTGTGGGTGACTCCCTTTCTTGCCTCAGATTAGAGACAAAAAAATAAAGACTTTATGCAATCAGCATTATTATAGAAAGTGAATTTCGTGTGGAATATCCCAATCACAGAGTCTGAGGTGCACATACTAATATGAGATCTATTAATCCTGTTCTGTTGGTTCATCTTAATTCTGTTTACCCATAGAGTTCCTGCAGAGTTCCTCCACCTGCAGTTGTCATTTCTGTGTTCAGCTGGGCAGCACAAAGGTGAACTCTGGCATATGCAACAGAAGAATCTTGAAAGACTTGTGACAGCTAGAAAACATGTCAGCTACCATCTGTTGGATGCTAGTAGCACTTTTCCTTTACATTTTGCAAGCTTATTTTTAAACTGAGGAATATTTCTACACCAGAACAGCAGTCCTACAGCCCAATCCATTCCCTCCAGACCTGCCTTCTGAACCAAGGAAAGAAGTCATGTGCTGATTGTCTCTTTCACTCTGAAGGTGTCTATCTTTGTAACACATTTCATCCTTCTTTGGGCAAATGGCAGCTCTGTGAAACAGCTGCAGGGAGCCAAAAGGCTTTGGCTTCAAATTGTGTGCTCAGTATGAGGTGTCAACTTATAGTTACTGTGATGGGTTAGTTCTAAAATGAACCATCCTTCAATTCCCCAAAACCCACACTGAAGAAAGCATTGCTGCCACTGGTGGTTGCATTGCATGGCATTGCATTGCTGGTTTAAAATGGGATTAAAGTTCTAAAGAAAAAGACCCAAAAGGACTTAACAAGCAGTAAGTAGTTGGAAGAGTAAAATAAATCCACATAGAGCACTCTTGCAGGAGTAGAGATCAGACACAGCACACACCACAGCCCCAGGAGACAGCGGGGGGAAACTCAGCTCTAAAATCATCCTGCCCATCATACCCATACATGCAGCTTTGTTTTTGCAGCATGCAAGAGACAGTGCTGGCCCTTGCAGAACACACAGCAGCCAGTCTGTGGCCGCCTGTTGTTCTGCACCAGAACATCACAGAGCCTCTCTGTAGGACAGCACTTGTAAATAAGCTCCCTACAGCTTGCTTAAAAGGCTCTGCTATTGCACTACTGTGAGACTACCCACAGCTGTACCATACTGTGAATTTCCCAGTGGAGAGGCTGTGCAGCAGGAATCTTGCTCTTTCTGCACCAGATGTCTGGGAAAATATGTGATTTTTTTCCCTTAAACTTGTACATTTCTTTCAAGACAGGGTAGTCCATTGGCTGATCACGATGAACCATTGCACACTGGCTGAGGAATTGTTCTGTTCCCTCCTGGCAACAGGTCAGAGATGGGAATATCAGAATGAGGTGGGCTCCACCCTGCAGCCTGAGTGACCATTTCTTTTCCTGCCAGGGATAAATCCATCACAGAGCACCCTCATATTCACTGATACCTTTAGCTGCTGAACAGCTAAACCAGCCATGACAACTAGATCCTAACCATATTTCTTCAAGCAAGGAAGGTCTCAGCAGTAATAGTATTGCTCTTTTGTTCAGAGAGATGATAGTTGCTTTATTTTAGGGTGATTTCCTAAAGACATGAGGCTTATTAAAACATCAGTCTCCACACAGGCACTCTTGATCAAATTTGGCTGAGGGAAAATATGTTCAAATGTTTTTACATATGTCACAAAAAGTAGTTGGTAAGGTGAAGAGAGACCTTAAGCATACCTTAGCTGTGAAAAAAGCTGAAGTACAATGATTATCTTTTCCAAATACCAAAGGATTCACATGAGAGAGGCTTTCTTTGTGCCTCATTAGCAGAAGGCCCTAAATCAGTATTAGTAACTTCAGAGATCCTGCAGCCAACAAAACCAAACAAATCCATAGGAAGTCAGGTTTCTCCATATCTCATTCTCACAGCATTCTTGTTTGATACCTGCATTCACAGGTTCATCTGCCTTCCAAATCTCATCTCCTATTTTCCCCCCTGTGTTTAAGCAGTGCCCACTCTGGCTTAGGGCATGAGGCTGTGACTAGGCAGTAAGTGACTGCAAGACACATTGTCAAGTTACATGCAGAATAATTTGGAAAGAAATTAAATTTGACAATGGCTCAGAGCAAGGACCCAGCTCTGGGGACATACATCCAGGCTGTCCTGGGAAGCAGCCTCAAGGGACACACAGGGTGACTCCCGAAATCTGTCCTGATACCACCTCAGTGCCTCAGCTCAGTGAGGAATTGGACTGAAAAAGCCAAATTGTGCTACTGCCCAAAAGCTCTGGAATTTAGGAAATCTGATTTGCTGATTTCAGAATTCTGCCTGCGATCCCCCTGTGAGTTGGGATGGGCCCAACTTTATACATTAGTGAGAGATGGGGCTGCAGGAGGTACAGAACCCCAAGGGATAACATGAGTTTGCTCAGTCGTTACCTGTCCTGTGTGAGCAGGGCACTTAAATCATTAGAAAGATAAGTTGCATATGCACTAGGATATACTTGTGTGCCTGCCTGCTCAGATTATCAGAGAGAGTGTGTGAAGGAAATGCATCCTGTATCTCATGGTATATTAAGATTGTTCATACCCTTGCCCTGATAGCCATGTGCTACAATGCAGAGATGTGATTCGTCTCCTCCTGAGTCACTGATGGCATCCAAGCTCTGTTTTACTGTACAGGTACAGAGCATGTCACCTCCCCTCACAGCTTTATAGTGGCATTTCTCCAACTGCATCTGAATTGTTGTACTATCACCCTGAAATTACTTTTTTCCTCAGGTTACATTAGCTTCTTAGACAGCGATAAACTGGCTTAATTTTCTTGACTCAAACCTTGAGAGCTCAAGTGCACAACTCTCCACGACACATACAGATGCCTCAGCATAAATAAAATAAAACAAACTGTAAAATCTGAGCTCACTTTCTTCAGCATTTACAACAGTTGTCCTTCTCTCAGTTCAAAATACCACGAGCCTCAGGTAATTAGTCATTTCAGGTTTTTAAGTTCAAGTTGTTTATCTAATGAAGGAAAAAACAACTGACAGAAATTGCTCCCCACCCCGCCAAGTTGTTTCCAAGATTTCCAGGTAGACCACAAATTCATTAGGAGACAAGTACATGAGGCACAGGCAGAAAGGTGATGTAGCACTAATTAACAGTCTAGCCAACTGCCTGGGTGGAATAGCCTGAGCCCCCAGCATCCAGAAACCTGCCAGGCTGTCCCTGAGGAGGAAGCAGAGAGCTTGGCTGTAAGCAGGCACAGGAGGGTCTCTGTGAGGTGTATTTACACCAGCGTGCTACCAGCTCTCTTCTTCTGCAGCTTACGTGTGTGCCTGTGCTCTATGCAAACAATTAAAAACACCCACAGGACCATTAGTGGGTAGCTTGAAACAAAAATTTGAAGGTTTTGCATTAATGAGCAATCAAAATTCAGTGTTTATCAGAGAAGAAAAAGACCTAAATGCATTTGCATTGTGTGCAGATGCCCTCTAGTCTCAAGATCCATCACGCAAACATTCACAATAGGAGTACAATCAGCTTTTCTTAAATTTACTTGGCTGTCTCAGCAGAAACTACAAGGTACTAAAACAAAAAACATATTTGAGTTTTTAAATAATGACAGATGCTCTTTGCTGCAGGTCTTAAAACCTACAATCCCTGATTCGGAATGATCCTTCTTCTAGTGGAGATTTCCAGCCACAAATTCTTTGTTCCAAATAAAATGTCACTGAAACATCTAATCTGTACTGAATTTAATCCCCTTAGCACCATGACTTTTCTAGCAGTGTATGTGACAAATAGCCTCTAAGGAAATAAAACATTTCAATTTTTTAAAGGATTACCGTGTGATTTCCATGGTTTTTTGTTGTTTGTTTTTTTTAAAGAAGAATGAGTTAATTCATGCAAGAATTCATGCAAGAATCAGAGCTGCTTATTGTCCAGCTATTGGTAACATCTACAAGCTGCATGTACTTGGCATGATTTTTCCTTAGGCTGCTCAGAGTCAGAACAGAGGCTACCTCCTCCCCAGTGACCAGCACCTACCACAATCTTCTTCAAACCTGGTGAAGGAAAGACTTCTTCTTCCCTGCTGTTAAATGTCACATTGTAACACTTACACTATGGCATTTTGCACCTTGTTTGGGGTTTGGTCAGCCTTGCAGACAGGATAATCTACTTCCCAGCCCCGAGGTTATAGGGGGATGTCACACACACACACAGAGACACATTTCCTTTGCAAAAGTGGAGTGGAAGCCACCAAGAATCAGATAAACAAAAGTCACCTTGGGAAAGGGGGAAAAAAACAACCCACCTACCACATACCACAAGAGAGAGGGACCTTGGGCAGACTAGACTTAATGTGTCATTAATAAGAGAATGTTAACATTAAGCTTAGCATTTCCTGCTGGCAGCTAGAAATAGGAACAAACAGGCAAGCAGGATGAGTCACTGGTTAAGACATGGAAAAGATGTGATGTCATGAAAAACCTGTGAAGATTCAATTGCTGCCAGGAGCAAAATAACACCTGGCTCCTTCAGAACTCAGCTCTCATCAAAATGCTCCAGTTCAACAGATCATATTAGGCTTTTTTTTTTCCCCCTCTCTTGTTATTGAGTGCTCCCACTGCCCAAGAGCCACTGGAACCTACTCAGACCCATTCAGCTGCCTTGAGAGACATTTCATTTCAGCAACATGCGGGAACACATTTCTGATGTGAATAAGACCCAACACAAACCCCCTGTCTTTTGATAAAATGCTCTACCTTTGCTAAGTGCTTTTTAAACATTTCCCCATTATGGCTATCTTCACTTCTACTCTTTAGAAGCAGTAAAACCAGCAGTCTTGTATAACTTCAGTACTTATCAGTTGTAGGAATTTCCCTTTTCCTATCCTATTTTACTTACTCTGTACAGAAAGTTCTACCACCCTGTTCTCTCTAACATTCCCACACTAACTGCTCTCGTTGGAGAAGAGAAAATTTTTTGGAAAGAGACTTTTAGTGCATGCAGAGTCTTCAAGAGCTCACCAGTCATCAGAGGCCTCGGTCATGCCCAACACACAGGCTTTTCAAATTGCTCCCTGTAACTTGGTGGCTAAGTATCTCTTCAGGTGAGGCACTGCACTTAACTTTTCAAAGGACTTTTGTAAAATAAGCTTAGGGACAAGCAGGAAAAGCTACCGTAGATTGACCTAATCCACCATTTAAATATTTCTGGCAGTAGGGAAGCCCCTGCTCTTTTAACTTTTCTCAGCAACTCCACACCATATAAGACAAAAAGCGCATCACTGAAAATGCAACAGGGGGCATTTGCTCAGCAGATTGTAAATCCCACACTGGAATCAGGCCAAGATACTGTGAGTGACACTCCTGCTCATGACCTGCTAAGATGTTAAAAATGTTATTTCCATTTTCCCAGGTGCCTTGAGATTGTAGTGAAGATTAGCATCAGTTGCCCTTCCTGGTCTGTAAGAGGGTAAGGAGGACTGGAACAGGACTGGCTTGCCTGTGAACCTTATCTGCTCTTCTCATCGTTTTGTAGGCTGAGTTTTTCTGTTAAAGTATTTAAAAGACAGTGGCTGCAAAAGTGAAATCACATAAAGAGATATACACAAAGATTAGGTTCATTGGGCACATTTCTTAAATCTCATAGAATTTAGAAGTCTTATTTTTCTTTACTTAGATCTAACATGAAGATCAGTCTCACATTGTTGATTCTTTCTGATCCAGCTACCTTGACAGAAAAATAAAGAAATGGCAGTGATAAAAATCTGTAGCATCCACATCACATGCCTACTTCAAATTCCATTTCTTTAGCTCCAGATAAACAGCAAACAAAGTTCAAGAGGCATGTGATACATTGAAAGCCCATCCACTGTGAGCAAGTGATAAAACCAACACTGATATGATAAAAAAAAAAACAACCAAAAACATCTTAAGAGGCTGAGATCCCAGAATAAGTGGCATTTTGGGCAGTGGATGCATTATTATTATGGGATATGCTGCCAGTTTTGCTAGATCCTTTTAGTTTTCCCACGTGTATCCCTTAATTCTGTTAATCAGCCCCTGTAAGAACAGCTGTACAGCACACAGATGTCTGAGCAGGGTTAGCCACCATAAGCATTATTAATTAGCTGCTGTTGAGAAGCTGCTAAATTAATCACAGCTGCAGCACTTCAGAAGCAGCACTCACTCCCGAGAAGGAGCCAGGCTGGACATCCCAACTGGTCCTGCGGGACAAGGGATTGATGTGCTCCAGCCCGGGCACGGCGGGCACAGCTCCCTGCTAACCCAGCAGCACCAAGGCAGATCTCAGCGCGCTGTGAATCGACTGCCAAAAGAACAAGTGCACAGCCTGTGAGGAGGCAGCGGAGCGATGTGCCGTACAAATCCGCCCGGATTCCCTCGCTTGGCTCTCCGACCTCGGAAGGAACGAGGACCGGCGAAGAGAACGAGCATCGCGGTGCCCTGGGGCTGCCTCCCCCTCCAGCGCAGGCAGGCGAACGGAGCAAATCCCCGCACGGAGAGCAGGCGAACGAGCCCCAGGCAGAGCGGCCGGAGCCGCTGCTGCCGATCAGTGCCATGGTAACCAGCGGGGCAGGGATGGCCATCGCGGCGGTACCCGCGGGGGCGCCCGGGCCCGGGCAAGCCCTTCCTTAACTCATTTACAAAGCAATTATTTCGGTGGTTAGGGAAATCAGTGACTTTGTGCCGAAAGACCTGTTGCAAGCCCGAACTGTAAAAAAAACCCTTGGTACTCTGCTGGGAGCATCCCTCCGAGGGATGGTTCTTCTTATCCAGGGAAGATTTCATCTTATTTAGGAGTGGATTAAGGCTAAATCCGAGCCTCCTACTTCACAAGAACCCCGCAGGGATATTATGTCAAGAGGGTCAATTCTAAGATAAAGTGCTCAGAAATTCTGGGAAGCTGTCCATGATATTTTTGAGATTAAAATACCAAATTGAATTACAACCATGAGTCAAGAATGTGTGCTTTAATTTGAAGGGCAGCAGCAAGACAAAAATAAAATAATCAAGCTTAATTTATATTAACAACAACATGCCAATAACAAGAAAATATAATACTCTTTTAAGGTCTTTAAAATCCTAATGTGTAATTTTTCATTATTTGGTGGAAATTTAGAGTAGATCAGACAATTTTTCAATTATAACCACCCAGATTAGGAAAAAAGCCCCACTGCTGTATTCAGGTGAGCATTAAACAAAAATATAAAGAAGGTTCTAGCACTCAAGAAAGTAGAATGAAAGCTTAAAGGCAAAAAAACCCAAGAGCAATCTGAACCACATAAACCAGAAGGTAAATAAAAAGGAAAATAAAAAAAGTGCATCTCTTACTTCAGTGGAATTTGAAATACATTTTCTAAACGCTAGAATTAACAAAAACATAGATTCCTCTCTCTCATGTGTTTTTGTTTGACAGAAATGTGCACATACTTTGAAAAGCAATGTAATAAATAGATTTGATATATTGGTGACATGTTTAAATTCACAAGAAATATAAAAAAGAAAAAATCAAATGGAATTTGAAACTTTCCAAGTAAACCCACATCTCTGCTAAGAATATAAAGGAAGACTTTCAGCTAAAGAGCAGCTATTTTGGAGTAGTCCTAAGCATCTTAAAATAGAAGCTTAGAATTGAAGTGCTTTGTCAGCCACAACAGTACATGTGTGATGATGCTCAGTAATAGCACAAGACAAAGAAAATAATCTTCTACCATTTACCGTGATGCTTTCTATTATAACCACACAGATAAGATGTTAAAAGAGAAATTTTGTTGTGCAGCAGCTGCAGGTGGCTCCCAAGGCAGCCCAGGAAGCACCTCGGGGCAGAAGGGGTTACAGCTGATGCATTTCTAGGTGTGAGGTTCTTTTGAGCACTGTTTTAAGTTCATCTGCCCTTGTGGTGAGGCTCCTTTCTCTTTTCCATTTGGAAAGAGAGCCATGAGCAAATACTCCTCAACACACATGTCATGTTTTGCTGGTTTTACTGTTTGATTTTTACTGACCAATTAATCACCAGCTCCCTGTTCTTGCTAAGCCCCAAAATGCTTTTGGCCTGTGGACACACCAAGAGCCCAAGTGGCTCAAACCTTCCTAATGGAAAGCACATCTTCATGTTCACCTTTTCAGAATTACAGAGGAAAATGACAGCAGATTTCCCAGCTGAAGAAAACGTGCTGTTGGCATTATAAAAATGCAATATTCTGCTCCATGCCTCCAGGTTCACCTGTCCCCAGCCATGCACATCAGTGGGGCTTTGGTCAGGCTCCCAAGCACAGCCTGCTGCTTTTACTTAATAGGACCACTCAGCTCAGCCCAAATTTGGGGATAGATATAAAATAAGTCCTGAAGAATTGTATGGTCCTGTCTGCATCCAGTGACCTCAGCACAGAATCCTGCATATGCAGGGGTCCTGATTTCTCTCAAATGAAATTAAATGTCTAGATAAGAGGAACACAATTTTTCCATGTGATGTTTCTCAGAACACAGACCTCAGCCCAAGGAAAGGAGTCTGTAAAAAAGCTGTTAATGACAACTCCAAACTGTCTTATTTAAAGCTAGTAAAAAGCCTATAAGCAACAGAGACAGCATGAGATCATATTTGTACAGAACACTAAATGCGTGCAATGCTTTACAGATCAACAAAAATATGGGGGCATCAGTCTTGATTATATTCTAGCAATTTTATATTAATATAGCTTCATAAAACAGGGAAACTGCACAGAATTACCCCAAGCAAGCAAAGGTCTATCAACCAATCTGTAATTGAAGCAATCACAGTATCAGGCACAATACAAGCACAAGTTCATGCATTATGCTGCTTCCTAAATCACCCAGGCCCTCTGCCAGCAGAAAATTGAAATAAGACTCTCTGGACCCCTGGCTCAGTTCAGGAAAGGGAGCTGATCTACACTCCATTACCTTACACTTCTGGAAACACTTCCCAGCTTAGGAATGAATTAGTAGTGTTACACTGGGAAAAACACACACTGAAATATTTATCAAATGAAAGCAGCCTGCCTAGCAAGCAGCAACCTCTGGGCAGACTGTGCTCTGCTTTCATGTGCAGCTGAGTGATGTGTCTGGAGAAGGTGCAACAAGTTGATGTTTGGAGCAACACACGTTATTTACTGTGACAGAGATAAAGAAAGGGTTCTTAGGACTTGGTTTTTGTCCCACCCCTGCCCAAACCACTCCTCTGGACTGAAAGGGTGCAAAAGCAAACTTTGGAGCAAAGCATAAGTGAGCAGAATTAGATGTGCCAGTGAGCAAAAGACATTTTCACTAAAGGGGACATGACTTCAGCAACAGCATAACTGCTTCAAAACATTATGAAACTACTATTAAATCAATTGCACTTGCTGCCTGCTGCTATTTTGCCTTATTCTGACATCAAAGTATTATAACTCAACACCATTTTGGAGGCTTCAGAGCAGCAGGGGAAGCTTTGGTGTTGGCTGTCTGGAGCTTACCCTGATGCTTTATCCCAAGATTCAGGCAGTGACAGTCTCTGCCCATTCTGCAGAAGAGAGTGATTCCTGGTCTTCAGGGAGCAGTTGCTGTTTCATTGCTATGCTCATATCACTAACACCACTGTCAGAAGAACAGAGTTCAGAGAACAAAATGTATCCCTATTTAAAGCACTAATAAAATTAATACAAAGAACTGAAGGGAAAAAACAAGTCTCTCTTCACATGGCACCCAGATCTACTTTCTCCATCTACTTTTCCCCATGGATGTAATTTCCCTTGACCACAGCTTTTCTTTACATCTTCCGAGTCAGTTGAAAAATTATGAAAGCCACAATAATATCCAAAACTGTTTAGACGTGTTCTTTTGCTAGTTCTTCCTATGGAGCCTGGAGGGGAAGTGGAAGATTTCATCCCTTGTCCTACCAGGACAAATTGAGAGCTCCCATAACTCTCAGCCTCAGGCAGGACTTTTCAGCAAACTCTGTGGTAACATCAGAGCTCATCTCTTGCCAACGCCTCCAGCTGAGAGAAGGGAGTCCTAAAATCTAACCCTCAACAAGGAGTCTTTGCAACTTTTAATCAGTTCTTTCTGCCAGTCTTCCTGATGCTTAGTGACTAAAAATTTCCTGGATTCTAGTTCTCCTCATTAAGTAGGGCAAAAGTAAATAGGCAGGAAAATTTCATCCATGTTATGTACTCTTCCCAGAGTCAAAAGTCAGGCAATAAGTATTAGATGATAAAGAATAAACACTGTTCTAATCTCATAGTGTCCATCCACATCACTAATGATACATCAAATCACTCTGCATTCATTAGGGCAGTTACATCAACAGGCAGCAAATGTTATATAAAAATTCTTAGATAAGAACAGGCAACATGTTTACCTCCTTTTAATTAGTGAGCAGGGGAGCTGCAGTCTATCTCCTGAAATGAGATGTAAACATAACCAACCTCCACACATGCCCCCTCTTTCAAAACAGCTTATTGACACGAGCTGCAGGAACCACCTCGCATCCACACTTGCTTCAGTGCCACATCCATGCTCTGCTCTTCAGAAAGGGAAGAGGTGGCATTTCAGTGTGGAAAGAAGAAAAACAGCAGGTATTCAAGGTGCACCTGGCAAACAGATAGGTTAATCTCTGTGCCCATGAAAGAAAATGGGAGGGATGAAACTAGAAATAGACTGGGACTTTTCTGGAGGGAATGGGATCTGTCATTTCAGGGAAGGAGACACCTTGTAACATGTCACAGTTGAGGAACAAGGGACAAGCTGAAATGAGCCAAAAGAGCAGCAAAATAAGGTAATGGGAAGGCTGGCTTATCATAAACCCTTGGAAAGATGAGCTGTATTTGGGTGAGTTAAGTACAACAATCATCCCAGGATGTTACAAGGCTTGTTTCAAAAAAGGCAAAACGAGCAGCTTCCTTGGGCAGGGGACAGGTCTGTTCATCTGTGACAGAGATCAGCAGGTCTTCAGGCATTCTCTCCTTCAAGCTTGAATGACTCTCTAAATCTGCAATTCCCAAAGTACGTAGACTCTGCAGATGATAAAGTGATATTATCCTTGTCACGCAGTAAGACCAAAGAATTCTGTCTGCTCTCACTAGGTCTAGGACTTGTACCCATTTCACTATTCAAATTTTTAAAAGGGAGGGAAAACACCTCAATTAGTTGTTTTGGTAATCACAGACCTCTGCATCTGCTTGTGGGTTGAGGTTTTTTTGGTTGTGGGGTTTTCGCTTGGTTGGTTTTTACACGTTGTGCAGAGTTTCTTCTGTCACTTCCAGAGGTTCGGCCAAACTCAGCAGCCACAAAATAATGACAAAATCTGGTAAAGCTTGAGACATTCAAAGACAAAGATGCATTTGGTTCATGTGTGCAAGACACTCAGGTCAGGATTTGATGCTGTGTGTCAGAGGTTTCTAGCATGCAGCAGCATCCTTCTCTTGGAGCTTTTCTATTTGTCAGCTTGTGACATAATCTGAATGTTGGACAATTTCATAACATGGTAATGCAGATTTTAGTGCACAGACTGCACTGAGAACCATATCCACACTTTGGAAAAGCAGAGTTGTCACCACCTCTATATCCACATGGTTACTGAAAAGCCATTCTGCAGACATACTCAGATTCCAGGAGGAACTGATGAAAATACAATTAATGAAATATTCTAATGAAAAGAGAAACACAATCACAGGCTTCACATTGTGTCCCAATTAGACTGTGCTTAGGTCAGAATTCTCAGGTGCTAATAGGATTGTTAAAACAAAGAAAGTGAATAACTTTCTTGACAAAATCAACTAGGCACAGTAGTAAAAATACTTTTAATTAGCATCTTTGTTTTGCTGAAAGGATCACAAGGTTTCAAATAGCAGCATATAACATCAGAGAGTTTGCAAACACATTGTTGTAATAAAAGGGAAAACAAGAAATTCAGAAAGAATGTGCTATATTAACTTGATACTGCCAGGGTAAACAGTTTTACAATCTTGTAAGGAAGATTAGGATCACAAGTAACCAGGATACTATTGTTCCTTCTAGCTTTGTGTTTTCAACACAAAATTGAACACTTTAACACAGACCTGTACTTTCCCTGCTGCAAACTCATTCATCCTGTTGTGTGGGAAGCTGCAATAAACCAGCACAGGACTTTTCAGAATTTCTTTGTTCACAGGAGTCACCAGCTTGTTATTCATATTTCATTATAGTTCCCACAATCTGAAAATTAAATAATTTCTGGGCACAGTTTTCCAATGTAACTTCGGAAAGAGCATCTGATCCAGATTCTGCTCCCAGGTACCCTGCTGTAGGAGTTGAGGTTTTTTGGGTTTGTCTGAGCTCAGCTGAGATTAGCAGCTCATCTTCCATTTCTTTACTTGCTCAACAGTAATAAACCCTGCCAATCACAGAGCAGGCTCCTGTCACTCCAGATGGACCGTGCTGGAGGGGCAGCTCAGAAAAGGAGGAGAGAAAGCTCATCACAGGATTTTGAAGCAGGGGAGAGGCATGCCAAGGCCTTTCAGGAGTCCTGCTGAGTCTTTATGAGAACACTTCTCTCTTCACTGACCTTTGACCAGCAAGGATTTTCCTCCCAATTACACCAACATCTTCCCACCTCCATGGATTACTTCTGGCCACTTCCAGTGCCATGGATCTTCTTCTATCCCAAGTATCCTTGCAGAGAAGAGCTGAATTTTGGGGGCATGTGAGAGACAGGAACCTATAGACACAGTATGACAAAGCCATTCCAGAACTAGTTAGTGTTCTTCTTAAGGAATGAAGAGTTGATATATAAGAGAAAAAAAGAAAAACAAAAATAAAAAAAAAAACCACCAGCCTGGAGGTAGCTATTCATTTATACTGAAATACAGATTGGAGGTATTACATTGAAATACAGATTGTTTTGGCCACAAAGAATTAGGTTTCACAGGTTCATATATAGAGTATAGTTCATTTGCCTTTACTGCCCATCTGCTTACCCACCTGACTGAAGACAGGTGTTACTTGACAAGCTATACTTTCCAAATATCATATAGAAACTGCCTCATGGACACATCAAGGCTGTCATCTGCTACATCCAGGAGGAGATACCACCCTGCTGCTTGACAGGAGCAGATTAAATACCAGGAAACCTCTTCCTGATCTTAGCAACTGTGCTCACATCCCATGAACCACTCCTGCAAAACATACAGCAAAAGCAGAAAAGCCAGGTTGTGTCGTTGTGTACCCAAGGAGAACACCCCACTTAGCAACACAGCAACATATCAAATGTCAGTGGGACTTTCTGCTTCCCAGGGGTGCCATCTCTTCCTCTCACACATCACAGTGCCTAAAGGTGAGAGAACTCCAGAGTCCCAAAGCAGCCTCACTGGCAGTACTGCCAGCTGTGCTGCCAACAGTGCAACAAGCACTGTGATCACCTTGGAGCTGCTCTGGGACAAAGCAACCGCAGCTCTGACATTTGTGGGCTTATCTTACCTGTGAATTTCTTCTCCCTGAGCAGTAGTTTTGTGCCTACGCAGAAGGTTTGACCCCACTGCAGAACCTCAGAGCAGAGAGAAAAGAAGCAGAGCTCCCCTCCTCCAACTCAGGTTTAATACAGGAGGCTCCTGTTTACTTAAATAAATGTTATTTATATGGCTCACCTTGGTAGCTGCACAGAGGCAGTGTGATTACTCAAGTCCTGTGTGAGAAATGTCCTGCAGAGATGGCTGTAAAGCATCCCACTCTTTTTACTCTCCTGCAGCAGCTGTGTCTATAGTGATTATTTGCATAAGTCATTCAGATCAGTTGCTATCAATTACTATGTGGTGGATTATCATTTAATGTTCTTATATAAATAAGATTTTATACCTCCTTGATGAAGTGGGTATTTTTGGCTAGGTGGAAATCACTCTGGGGCTTAGATATGAATCATGTCTGGAGAAGAGCAATGGAGCTGGGGAAGGAGCACAAGTGAAGAGCAGTTGAGGGAGCCGGGGCTGCTCAGCCTGGAGAAAAGGAGACTCAGGAGGACCCTGTCACTCTCCACAACTCCCTAAAAAGAGGTTGTAGTCAGGTGAGGATTGGGCTCTGTTCCCTGGTAAAAAGTGACAGAACAAGGGAAAATGGCTTCAAGTTGCACAAGCAGAGGTTTAAATTGGATATTGGGAAAAATTTCTTCACTGAAGAGTGGTAAGGCACTGGACCAGGCTGTCCACAGAAGTGGTGGAGCCACCATCCCTGGGGGTATTTAAAAGACAAGTGGATGTGGCACCTGGGGAAACAGGTTAGTGGTGGGCTTGGCAGTGCTGGGTAAACAGCTGGGCTCCATCTCAGAGGTCTTTTCCAACCTAACCAACTCTGTGATTCGAAGTCTCCCATAACGAGAGCAACTGACTTGCTATGACTCAGCTTCATTTACTGACCACTTGGAAAGATTTTTATTTCAATCCATATTCATAAGGGTAGAACAACCAACTCCACTGTCTTAAGTTGTATATTTAGAGTGCTGCATGTTTGTTCAGCATTTGCAGGACCCCAATCTACATAAGCTGATGTGACTTTTTGAGAGTGCAGGAGGAATAAATACATCAAGGAAGGTGTTCTGCTTCTTTTCAAAGAGCAGTACTTCATACCTTGGCTGGTTCATACCCACACAAAACAGCAGCAAGGCTTCCTACCTGTAACTGAATGCTCACGAGTAAAAGTATTTAGCCTCAGGTTTGAGATGTTGCATCCAATAATCCACCTTCTCTGAAAATCCTCCACTATATTACGATTTTTCTCCCTAAGCCACATGTACACAAACATCTAAACTAACAGACCCTAGTAAATTGAAAACTAACAAACCAATTTCAAAGACATTGGTCTGAGCTGGTCTCCTAAACTTCACACATCTCTAGTCAACAACCTCCTTCTGAAACTTTTTAGATTCACCTCCTGATCCACAGCAGTTTTCTTGAAAAATGACTTGAGGTTTATTACAGCTACAAGTATTACCCATTTCCTGATGCAAAAACTACACCTGTCCTAGCTAGATATATTCAATCTGTCCTAATTTGTACTGATAGAAGAATGTGTTGTCAAGCTGCAATCACAATAATGTGTCTCCTCCTGTTCACCACAGAGTAACCACTGTGAAAAATTTCAAAATAGACAACATTTTGTCCCCTACTTTTCATGCATATCATACAAACATGTATCAGCTGTGCTAGAAATTGAAACAATCTTTTAGACATGCTGGATTGTTTCTCATTAGCATATCCTCATGCCAGTAATCAAAATCAATCAACTCAAATCAAATTAGTTCTCCATGTGTTCAGTTAAAATGCATACCATATGCTGGCTGAAATGTATACCAAAGCAAGACTGTGCAGCCGTAGGAAGCTTCTTTCTGCAGCTCCTTTTCATGGCAATATTAGGACAATTTCCATTAAAACACCAACATTTAACTATTTTCAACCAGCCTTGTGTAGCTCCAAAGGAGCAATTAATGGACTTGTTGAAATTAGTCACTAGTGATGCATCACAATACCTGCTGTCTCTGTGGGATCCAATCACAGGTTAAAGGAAGAGCTCAGTCTCTGATCAAACAGGACCTCCGAGAAATCACAATTCACCAGGCATACCCAGAGGCTCAGCTGTGGTACCATTTGCAAGATTTATATGATGGCATTTTGAGTCGTTGCTTACTCCACCTAGTTAAGCATCTGGCTGCTGTCAAATTGTCAAGGTATGCCGAGATGGAAAGCACCTGCTTTCACTACCAACTACTTCCTAACATCATTGGTATTGCAGGAAGGCTTAGGAGCCCTCATTGTGAAGCCACTGCTGAGAGGTTACCCAGGCTGGCCAAGCAGCACCTCTGCAGCCACTGCTGAGTTTCTCTGTGCAGGAGAGCCAGGAGTAAGCGAGCACCAAGGGGATGGATGCAGGACCCATCACCCCAGTCAGCACCAGGGCTGCCTCCTCCCCCTAGATCACCTACTCTGCACTCCAGGAGGCACTGGGTGGGCAGCCCTTCAGAGCCCTGCGTTTGGGTTTTATCCCACAGTTTAGCTGCAGAATCAACATCAAGTGCAAGATACACACCCTCAGCGTGCTTGGCATCCTGAGGCACCAGGTGAGAGCTGAACCACCTCTCTTCAGTGCACGCAGTCCTCAGCCTCCCTCCTCCAACTGCTCACAAAACCAGCTGTGGTGGACTCTCTGAAGCTGGATGGGAAGTGAACACATAGCCTGTTTTTATACTAAATGCATTACAGTTATTTTAACAACCCTGTTCTATTCCGACTTCAAACAGCAGGAAACCTTAGCCTGCCTCTCCACTCTCCTTACTAGAAGCCTCAATTTGTACTTGATGAGATGACTTGTTTTTCTCTCAGCTGATCACTGTCATATGCCTAACCAAATGTGTCAAGCAAAGTATTAAGGGGGATTCATAAATGCTAAACCTCTAAGAGGCTTAGGAGTGAGAAACATAATCGAGTGTCACTGCTGGAGGCAGAAGAGTTGTTTAGGAATTCTGAAAAGCATCCATTCAGCAGATACTAATTTTTATGCTGGTTAATCAGAAACAGGAAGCTTCAGGAAACAGAAATGCTTCTGTGTCTCTATGCTCATTCACCATGGGGTAGAGGAACCATCATGGGGTAAAGAAATCGCCATGCCAGCTCAGATTAGCAGCTGAAGTGTTTCAGCATCCTGTCCTGAACAGTACAAGCTTCTGATCTAAACAGCAATCTGAAATGGATGTTTCTGCAATAGATACAAAATTTCAGAGAAGTATAATTATGTAAACTGTACATAAGTAACACAACAGGGGAAACACTTTCCTAACTTAGAAGCCAATCTCCAATAAATCAGCTTGTGGTGGACAACCTTTGCATTACCAAAATATTCCTATAACTGAAACACTAAAACCTCTCTTCCTCCTCCACACAGAATCAGGCAAATTCCCCAGGACCCTTTTTTATCCCTCACAGACTCTCAATTAAAACTTTTTCTTAACCCTATAGGTGTAATTTAAAGGACCTCATCCCTCACAGGTCCCTTCCTCATTGATGAAATTGTACACTGTGAGTTCCAGATGATCTCTGATCATTTTTGGTCAGAAGCCTTAGAATTCTACTATCAGCACATACCTCAAACATGTTATCTCCCATCTCGATGGCTGACACCTTTTCAGCCACATTATTTGTCATCACTGCCTACTTCTTCCTTTCAGTGGTGACCAAGGAGTTATGGCAGAAAAATGACTGCAAACTTATGGGTTTGGTCCCCCTTCCAGAAGGAGCCTGTGACTGAAGCCTGAGCCTCGAGACAGGCTCACTCTGGTGTCCCCTGATCTGGCAGCAACCAACCCCTGGGGCTGCTCTTCTTTGTTATTTCTATTCCCAGAACAGTGTGCATACTCTTCAAGAGGCAGAACTTCTTTCCCTGCACTCTCCTCAGCATCAAAGCAAAAGCACATTTTGCACAGAGTACCCAGCTAGACAGTCCCACTTCATTACTCTCCCGCTGAGCTCCTGCTGGCTACCTGCAAGTAAATCCAGCCTGTATTTAATCTCTAAAGTTGAAGGGATATTTCTTGTTTATTTTCATACTGGCCTTGACTGCAATATTTCATACCCAGATACCTGCTGTGCCACCAGTCTGAAAACTGACTTCCCACAGAAATCTGTCAAAAGTCCTTCACAGCATCAGGAAGGCACCTGAGCACAGCAATACAGATACCTGGTGGAGGCATTTCCTCTGCTGCCCTGATCCAGTTAACCAGCAATCACATTACCTTGCTCCTTCAATACCTCTGGGCTCACTTCAATTCACTTTGGTCTCTCTGAACCTGGCACTATTGTATCTGCTGCTGTAAGATCCTCTCCAAAAGACAGCTTGATTTGAAAAAGGGCTAAACATCTTTAACTCCTATTTCACCACTGGAAACATACCTTTGGTGAAAACACATCTAGAGTCAGAGTGATCACTGCAGCACTAATAATTAACAATTGGATGCAGGCTTCCATCTAAATGGAGGTAGGATAAAGTAGTCAACAAGTACATCAGTTATCTGTCAATTCTGAACTGTTGCACTCATTAAAGGCAAAACATGCCCACGCATAAAAACATTCTGCGCTGATAAGATAACAACAAATAACTTCCCTATAGTTTCCACAAAAGAAGCATCCCTTTCCTTTAGTCACTTCTTGCACTCTTCTCACTGCACCTATAGGAACTTTCAATAGCACCATCAAATCAATATGGATATGCAATCTGCATGCATTTAACTTCAAAAACAGTATTACTAACAGCTTTCTATGAGATAAATGTTTCATGTTATCAAAATAATTCATAAGACATATTGACTTTCATGACTCCTTGCTACTTTCAAAATTCTGTTCTCTGCCAGAGACAATCAAGAAAAATCTCTAAATGGGTTCATCACAGCCTTCTGTTCTTTAGAAAACCCCATACTTTGCAATGTCATTTTGAAGGAGGAATTCTGCAGAAGTAGAGCTGGAAAACTGAATTATGTTACAAGCTGAAAAAGCAGAAAGCATGCTGCCATTCTTTTTAGTCACTTCCAAGCAATTTCGTTTGAATCTGCTGAAGGCAAATTTCAGCATAAAGTATGAAAGCTCCAGATCATCTAGTTACTAAGATGAATGCCTGGTAAGTCTTCAGTTGGGACTATCGCCTTCATTTATAAAAACACAATTTCTCCTCCAACAACAGAATTAGCATAAGTGTGCTTACAGTCCTGCTCACAGGATCTGCCAGCCATATCTTCTTTCTTATTTCTATCTGAGATTGACGTCAGCAGCATTCACAACCTTTTGAGAACTCATTCTCCAGTTTCTACTTAATTTGATGTCTCAGAACATTTATATGACTCACAAAATTTGCTGTTTGCAGCTTCAGGGCACAAAGACGGAAAGAAATCCAAAGGGGAAAAAAAAAAGAAAAAGATTGCATTTAGTGTAGTAAAGTAATAGTAAGGAAGAAGAGAAGATAAAATATAGTCAGATATTTTTGCAATTGCTATTTTTGGCAATGGTTGTTTAGTAAAGGAAGCACAATTTCCCCTTTCATTACTCAATAAAACAAAGAAACACAATTTTCTGTTCCATTCATTACTCCGAGTGAATGAAGAGATCAATTTTAAGAGCAAAGCTAAACTTACAGGATTTTATAGCTACCTGTGGGAGCTGAGTGACACTTTGGGACTGCCAAGGCTGAGAACCAAGGCACCAAGACTCCCAAGAGAGGACACTTCTTCACACAGGACACACTCTTGACTCTGGAAGAGAGCTTCTCTGGGGTTCAGAAGGCCCTGCTAGAAACCGCTCCAACTCAAATTCAAATCCAAAGGGCCACCTGTGTTGGGCAGAACTGTAAAACTCAGGAAGAGCTCATTTTTTAGGAGTCGGAAGTAATCACTGATGTCAGTACAGATTTCATTCCTGAAAACCCCTGACCCTTCCTCTGCACACACACAGGTGCTCCACATCTTCTGGATGAAGGGAAGACCAATTCATCTGGGGAGCTGGATTCCTGCCTGCACCTCGCAGGGAGACAACTACTGGAAAGCTTCGATTCTCTCAGGTGAGAGGTTCAAGTTCCAAACCTGGGTCTTTGTCAGGTGCTTCTCAGTGAAAAAATGAACTATCCCTCCTGTTCTGTAGAGAGAACACTCGTTATATGAATCCCTCAAGGCTTGACACACTGTCAAACTAATACTCTTATTGTTATTAATCAAGAATTTAATAGATGAGATCTTAAAATTATTATGTCTTGGGAATCTTTTCATTTAAAAAATGAAGATCCAATGAGTCACAGCTGCAAAAGTCACTCAGCATCTCCCTTTGAGAGATTATTTTGAACAAGTACTTTATTGAGCAGACAGATTTTAGCAGAACACAGCCGACTCACCTGTGGCATGAGGGCAATTAAGCCTTTATAAATTTTTTTTTAATATCTGTAAAATAAGGAGACAAGAAGTGAAAGATCTCCTACTTGTCCTATTTCCTGATAACAGTCCCAGAGTAGTTAGCAAATATGATCAACTGTATTTCTTCTCAGCTTCTTTCACAAAAATATAGTAAGAAAAGAAATCAATGCTGCCATTTTTCTTGGCCACATAGGCTACAGCTTAATAAAACCAAAAGGAGAGAAAACACAAAGAAGGTTATTGCATGGATTCTGACATTATAATCAACTAAACAAATATCACCTCTGCCTTTGTATTAGGTGATAAAAAGCAGTTTGGTTTTGTATTGGGTTTTTGGTTGGGTTGTTGGTTTGGTTTTTTTTTTTTTTAAGTCTGTATTTTTTTAATCATCAAACTGACTGCACTGTCTCTCAAAGCTATAGGGTAATACAACATTACTTGGAGGAGGCATTCTCAGGCAGAATAAACAGCTGCCATTCCAGGAACTTGAAAACTCTGAAGATTCCAGCAGAAGTAAAAGGGATGCATATGTTTGATACTTTCAGGACCAGAGCAAATAAAAAACTTGCATGCAGTTAATGGAAAATAAAGTTATTCATTTCCTTCTGTTTGAGCACGGGGGTTTGTAAATGCTGAGGCAGGTGGCTACTTTGCCATCACTTAGCAACATCAGGTTTTGACACACAACTGCTTCCTGGTCTCCAGCCAGGTGGGCAAGGGAGGATTCCCACAGCCCCTGCTGCAGATGGGAGAACTGACAAATCACTTTGAGCTGATGTTACACTGATGCAAAGGTGCTGCTGAGTCCAACTTTCAGCAAGTTCTACTCACTCAGGTGAAATTTCGTGTTAAAGCAGTAAATATCCTGTAGACCAAGACCATTTCCAGATTTAGGTGAAAGATTACTGAAATCATAGCTTTGCCATGACAATGGTGTATTTTTACTGAATATGTTCCCTTTAGATTTCTTGCAGTCTCTTGAACACTAAGAGGCTCCTATACATATTTATATCAGAATTTTAGCAGAAAAGCTGAAGTAATTTCAAACATTTCCAAGACCTCAGATCGATGGCCACAGCTTTGAACATGCTACTGTGGCATGTGCAACTCAGAACAGTAGAAAGTACATCAGAGGAGGACTTCATGCAGATTCTCCCCTTGCAAGAGTTTGCTTTTCCCTAAAATCATTAACCAGTGCAAGTGGAAGGAAATTACTAATCTTATACTTCCAGTTCCCCAAAAATTCAAGAGGAACTAAGCAGTTCTCACAGATTTACCTCATTTAATATCTTTGCAGTAGTGACTCTTCCTGCATGCTGTTTTCAAGATGAAGAGCATTCTAAAAGAGAAGATCATTTCAGCTGGGATAAGGCACCTTAAACAGGTATGGGTTTGCAGCAGTTGCATAATTATACCGCAGCAGTCAGAGTGAGCATCAGTACAGGAATACTGCTCATCTGAAGCTCTGAGTTCCCATAATCAGCCAACTATTCAAATCCCTTTTGTGCTTCACTCTCACACTTAGGAAAACAACCTAGGGAGGGGCTTTGGTGAGGAAGGGTGTATAAAACCAGGCTGAAGAGCTTTGCCAAATGCAAACCCCCTTCCACATCTCAGGAAGCCCAGACACCAACCAGTCCCAGGAGAGCTAGAATCCACCTGGAGTTCACACAGACTGACACTTCTGCAACAACAATTCCACCTCCCCAGCTCTCCTGGGATTGCTGCTCAGGGCCACTCCTTGCTGCTTGCAAGCCAGCATTTACAGCACTGCTCTTTGGTGCTGTTTTGCACTGTAATTGATGTATTCATTGCAGGCACTGGGGTTTTGCTTGTCATGGTCCTGCTTTGGTTCTACACAAGTTTTGCCCCAGTTTTCACTGCACTCTCTTGCTCCCTTTAGGACACATCAGCACTGCACAGTGGAGTTGTCTGCACAGGCCCCCACCTGCCAGAGGCAGGACTCCCGAGGTGGAGAGAGCACAGCAGAGTCAGCTGAAGCTGTGTTTTATCTAAGCCAGGCTTGCTGCAAGCCCCATCGTGCTGCACTGAGCACAACCTTCCTTCTTTCAGACAACTTCACCTCACTGTCTCACTACACTGCTCCCACAGGACCAGCCCTCACAGTGCTGGTGGTTCTCCAACCCAGTGAGGGCCAGGAGAGGGGAACAGAGGCATAGAAGTTATTACGGTCCATCATTCCACTCCTGTACATGAAAGACTTGAAAAATGCATTCCTTAATTACCCTTGCTTGCTGTAAATTTCCATTGTTATTATTCCATGTAATTAAGTGATGCACCTGTGTGCTTTATCACAGTCAGAGTATTTCTTCTGTAAAAAGCAAACAAGAATTCCTCACTTTTCCCCAGCTCTACTTGCTCCCTCTTAGGCACAACTCCACGCTTTTGAATGTTGTTATGACAGTACTTGGCAAGAATTCACCTTGCAGTTAGCGCAAAAGTGCTTACAAAGGTGCTCTCTAACCTCTCCAAGAGCAAGCCAGGGTGCACAACACAAAGAGGAAACAATGGGAAAAGTAGCCCAGCCGTACAGAAATGTGTACAGCATGAGGTTAAACTGCAGAGCAAGAAAGCAATTTAGCACTTGGTGGTAATTCCAATGAAAACACATTTTTTAGCCTTTTAGAGTTAAAAAAAAAATAAATCCAAAACACATTTGATGGGAGTTATTTCTCTTTTTTCCCCTCAAAAAAAAGACTTGCAGTCCTTGGTAAAGGACTTCACCTGGACTTATCAAAGCTGACTCATGCCAGTCTACCACAATTTGGCACTTGGAGCACTTGCCTCCTTTCACAACTGGGCAGGCTTGGTGCCCGCTGGCAGCCAGCAGAGCAGGATACAGTTACCATGGCACTGGAACACGCAGCAACTTCACAACTGCCACGGGCGGCAGCGCCGGCCCAGGGACGCACCAAGGGGAAGCAGCAGGTGAACCTTTGAATAAGCACAGGCAAAAGCAAAAACAGCAGTAGGGTGAGTGTTCTGCCTCGTAAACATCCTATGCACAGGTCCCCTGCATGTTCTGTTTTATTGCTCTGGCTGCAAGGAAAGCAGAGGGACAGTAAAGCCTGGTAGCACCAGGAGCATCTGTGCACACACGGATCCACACCCGCCGCTCTCTCGCCATGACTTTACCCTCCAGCACTGCTGCAGATGTCTGGATGAGTTTGTCAGAGCGACAAACCAGCCAGAATCTGGCTGAGAAAATACCACCATCGAGCCTTCTTTGAGTAATACACAAAGTTCAATCACTTCAGTCATACGTCACATGAAGGTACTTCAGTTAATGAAGCACAGCAGCTCATAACACAGTGTTTATCTGCTGCACTTACACCTGCTCCCCTCAAGTTTCAAACACTCCTGCCACCTCCTGTTTCAGTTTCTAACACAAATTAGTAGTGAAGCAGTGAGTATCTGATTAGCACAGAAATGGGTGCAAAGCAGAACTGGCAATACTAGAGGAATTTTCAAACAAGATGCAAGTGCACAACAGAAGCACAGGATGCGATACCTGAGCCGAGCAGGACACTGGGGACTGGCAGCTCCATTTTGATGGAGGAACATCTCAGCAATGCTGCAAACCCAAACTGTGGCAGAAGCAGAGGAGGATACAGTGGGTTGCTTAGGGTACACTTTTGGGCTGCAGTGGAGTAACCCCTGGCCATAAAATGCAAGGTGCTAAGCTGCTGCTGGAAGATACATCTCACCTCAAACAGGATTTATGTTTCCTACTTTGTCACTCTCATTAGTATTTGCTGGGCAGCCAGAACAGCTCACCAGAAATCTGGGTTGAGATCAGCGTCACCTGGTAAACATTACACTGCTCTGCACATGGGAGAACCTAACCAGCAAACCACAGGCCTCCCAGTTCTCCTCACTGTGGGACTGTGCTGCTTTTTTGTCCAGTTTCTGGAGCTTCTCATGAATGTTTCCTTCTGTCTGCAGAGTCCAATGCCTCCAATGCAACAGAATACAAAAAATTAGTGCTTCTCTCTGGGAGCTCAGTTCATGCTGTTTAATGAATCAGGATGATATTGAACAGCTGGACAACAGAAAATAATTCACAAAGTACATGCTTCTAAATTCCTAGGTACTCCAGCTGTGCTATAGAGTACAATTTCTCACACCTGAAAAACATTTCTGGGGGTTTGGATTCCCTTTTTTGAGTTCTAAAATCAGCCATTCAGGTACTCAAGGGTTGCATAAAGACAGCACTGCAGTAGACAACACAATGCATGAAAGTTATAAATGTGAGTAAGCACAGTATTTTATTTTCTCATCTGACCAAACGTGACACAGTGTAAGTACGTGCCCACTTGAGACAAACACTATGAGAACTCATAAATTCCACCCACTGTGTTATCTCATAACTGATCACAGTGCACCCAGCTTATTTAAATATAGAATATACTCAGTCATTATGCAGAAGATAAAATTGTGAAAGAAAATCATAAGGGTGATTCTGATGAGACAAGGACAACAGGAAAGGGTTTCAAGGCACGTGAGTCTCAGACCTTATATAAAATTACTTCAAAGTATCTATTCTGAATTCCTGCTAAAAAAGCATTAAATGCAAAACATCAGGAGGCTGACAATTCATTTATCATTTCAAAGCTTAACTGCCTCACCTCATCAGGTAAATTTCCCATGTACAGCTTTTCCTCTACTGGACAAACAGTCAGCATTGGTCCATTTTCTCTAGGAAAGGTCCAAACCTTTGAACTACCAACAGCTCTTTATCAACAAACACACTCTCAACACTGCCCCTGGATACAGCCTGGTACCTCTGAACATGTTTCATTTTACTGAAATGTACAAAACAAGGCCTCCAAGGGCAGAGTAACTCTGCAAAGATGGAGCACAAAGAGAGATAACTACACCTGCAGTGAGAGCAAGTCCAGTACTGTCCGCAGGGATAGCTGCAGTGGTATCAGAGATTGGACTGAAGTTGAATTTGGCCTTCACTGTAACACAGTGTTATAATGAGATAACAATGAGATTGAGGTGATTAACTATAAACAGAAATAAACCCTCCATGTCAACTGTTCGACTGCAAACACAGCAATGCCCTGCTCAACAAGCTTAGGCTGTTCAATAAATTCAATAGTGAGTTGGGTAACTGACCCATCAGCAGTTTGTCTTATTTGTCAAGGGTCTTATTTGTCAGGTTTTTATTTCTCTCCTTTGTATCACCCTTGCAACTCTCATCTTAAAGCCATTCAGAGTGGCATGAGCACCAAGTTCTTCTCAAAGCAGAAGTATTATTACTTCAGATATAACCAAGACCTTGGAATTGAATTACAGACACTGTTATTGCATCTCTCCTCCAATCAAATATTCTGCATTGTATTTTAGCATGAGAAGCAGTGCTTTACATTCACTCACCCACAATGATTTTCATTCCTGGGACCCAGTAAGTCCTTAATGCTGCAAATAAAATATAATCCTTGACACCCTTACAAGGATCAACCCGATCTTCTCATTGTCATGAATTTCTGCATTTTAGTTCTTCATCTAAACAGCAAATCAGAGAATTTTACAACAACTACTGTGAGTCTGTAAAAGTAGAATCAGGCCCATTAGTGCTTTAGAGACACCCATCACTATCACATCTATACATTTAATTACTGAACCTTATTATCTCTTTTTTTTTAGAAACAAGTTTTGTGCATTCAAGCCTGAAGTCAGTGCTTGCAAGGAACTTAGCAAAACCATGACAGGAATAGGATGCCTTGGGAATAGATGACTCTCTCTCATCTGAAATGCATAATTAGCTTTTGGTTAAGTGTGCAATTAACATTAAAATTTACAATCAAATATGATGGTGTTCTAATTTTACCTCCTGTAACTGAAAAAAAAAAAAAAAGAAAGAAAAAAGAACTCAGTTGTCAGAGTTACTGCTTTGAATCCCTTCCCTAAGAGGCGAGCTGCACAAGATGATCCTGTCATCCAGGCAATGCCTGATACAAAAAGCTGTTAAAAACACTGTGCATTTGCCTTCTGGACAGCTACACAGCAGGGGGGTTATTTTGGTTTACACTCTTCTGTTTTGTAGTGGTAACTGCCACTCAATATAATTAGCAGTTGTCATATTTCTGGTTTTAAAGATCCAAAAAACCCAGAGCAATGTTGCTTTGTGCCCTCTCCCCAGCTGTGCCTGAGAGCTCTAACACGTGCTTCAGACATCCACTAAAGCTAATCTCACACCCCAACAGGTTTCAGCAGCTAAGCCACAGAGACATTTTTGTTAATGAGAAGAAAAAACCTTCATCCTAGCAGTTTAATTCTGATAAACAGCTCCTTAAAAGAAAAATCTTACTGCAGTCTAAATATGCTGCCTCTGTCTGAGCATCACAGCCTTTCTGCCTTTTAACCTGAAGTTAAATTTAATCTCTGTTGCTTTTTACAAAGGGGGTTGAAAGTAGTTTCAACTGTAATATCAGCTGCCAAACCCTGTATTTAGTTATGTTTATTATTAATCACATCAATGTTGAGAGTCCTCTGTGTAAGGTGCTGCACGAAAATATAATGGAAATGTAACCAAATTCCTCACACAAAGTATGTATTGGGTTGTTTGGGGCTGAACCCTGCCAGTGACTTTCTATCAGGTAATTTATGTGACTGTCCAAAGAGTTCGTGTAATGAAACCAGACTGGGCCAGCACAAGGGCCAGAGGCTGCCCCTCAGCAGCTCCTCTCAATGCCACGCTGCTCAGGAGTCCTGCTGTCATTTTCACCACCATTATTCTGCACCAGCAATAGACACACAAATGCACAGAAGACAGAAAAAGAAATCTCACCTTGCTCTTACCTAAAACTGAAATCACTTTTATTCATTCACCCTGCTTCCATCTGGATCTGGACAAAGTGGCCCTCTCTAGCTGCTAGGCAACCTGAACTCTGCATTAAGTATTAACTGTTTGCATTTGCTAAGAATATAATAATGTTACCTTTGAGATTTATTTATAATAAAAAAACATACCTAGCTGAAAATATAATAGTTTTCCTCCAGTAAACAGTAATTAGCAACTCTGGGAATACAAAATTGGTCAAGAAATGCAGAGACATATTATAAAATGGCTCCTTATAACCCAATCATAAGGAAGATGATTTATATAAAAGTATTACTAGAGATGGCAGTGACATAAAAAAACTCTAATCCAAGAATTACATTTATGTAGCTATGTAAATATCTATATAATATATGAATACATTTATGTAATAAATATTTTAATTATATATTAAATTACTAATCCTCATCCAACTACAAAACATATGTTCTCAGTAAAGTTAATTTATTCTATTTGCACAACACCACCATTCCTAAACAAGACAGAAAATATTTGAAATTAAGACACAGTCAATTGATCTTGGAGTTCTTTAAAGAAAGGAAAAAAAAGACAACAAAACATTATTTCATAAACCCCTCTCTGAACCATTTTACTGTTTCCATATGCAGCAGCAGTGCTGTCATTCTACCTTAAAAACATCATGAATATCTCTGCTATGTCCTGTTCCTCTCAAGCTGAAGAGATATTCCTTTCAAGTCTTTTCAAAGCAGATCATTTCCCAGACTGCTTAGTCACAAGCACAACTGATTATTAAAATATCAATTTGGGTGATTGAGGCATTAATGTCAACAAAGCAAGAGGCCCACTAATGACACCAAAATCAAACAGAGGAGCACTCTCTTCTGATCACTCCATGTGACAGCTTGTCAAATCCTGATTCACAAAATACAGACTTCCTCAAACTCAGCACAAACACAAATGCAAGATCTCTGGCTTTAAAATGCTCATCAACTTCTGCTGGAGAAACAAAACCAGGAGTCAGGCTGGAGAGACATTCACTGACACAGCTGTCAGCCTTTACGTGCGCCTGCTCGGCCCTTGAAGCAGCGGGAATTTTTCTGAGCTTTAAGACAACACAAGAATTTGGGTCCTGCACCCAAAGTCTGTTCTTCTGCTCAACACAGGCAACAGGCAGTGTAAAGAAAGTCCCACTGACCATGGATCTCTCTGGATCACAACACAGCAGTAATAACTTCCCTCTCACCTTGAGACTTGCAGAACACAGAACAAGGTTGTTTGGCACAGCCCTTGAGCACCTCCAGTCTGTCACAGCTGCTCTCACTTCAGAGCTCCACAAGCACCCCTGAACTGAAAAAACCCTGGGTCTGTGGAGAAGAGAACATCACAGGCTCCTAGAAGTGCTTTTCTCTGGATTTTAGAAAAATATTTGAAGTGGTTAAGTCAAACACTTGTACCTTCTCCTTCACTTAATTTCACATTAAATCTGATTCAGATAAGGCTTAATGCCAAGCTTAGGGAGAGCATAACTGAAAAAATATCAATGTAAATGGAAAACTGTAAGTCAGAGCACAGGGTTCAATGGAGCCACAGAGCCCCACACTCTCAGAAACTCAACAGCAGCAGTAAATAGTTTTAAAAAGTAATTTTAAGACAGGTTGGTATGAAAACTCTTTCTTCCCACACATAGGAACCCATAGTTTTGGTATGCTAATGGACCCCACTATTACTTCATGTACCCTGGAGAACACATTGAATGACAAATATAATCTCAGGACAGGCAGGAGACAAACAAGTTCAAATACTGTGGTTTTGGCAGAGGCATATAGTGTTATTGTTAAGGTCCTTGAATAATGACTCATGCCTGGGATCCATACAAAAAGAGAGAAGAACAGAACACCAGTTACTCTGGAAACTGTCCAACACATAGATGTACCTTTTATTAAAAAAAAAAAAAAGTTAAATCAACAGTGTTGCTGGTAACTCCAATATTGCAGGTCCTATGGATTGCACCCTCTGAGGAATTCACCTGACATGTCTTTTCATAAGAAGTTTAAGGTTATTAAAACCCTTTTTGCCCAGAAGCCCTCTAACAGATTTAATTAAGATTATTGCTTAATTCACTTTAATCACAGTGTCTTTGAAAAAAACCTCTAGTATTTTATGGTGTTTTCTGTCTCACTTTTACACAACTTCTTAGCAAATTTCATGTTCCAAAATTCAGAAAGACCAACTAAATGGAAATCATCTTTAGTTGCTTATAGAGCCTGAAGTAAAAACATTTTTATTGCCAAAACCCTAAATTAATTCAATCAATTTCACATCAGGTGACATACCTTAGTTTCAATGTCAGGATTTTACAACATGAAAAGGATCTTATATTAAATAATTTGTTTTACATTGTATTCAGCAACACAGAAATAAAATGAATCATGTAGTTGTAGCACAAAAAAAGCACCTCATTTTAGAGTCTCACTATTCAAGATCACCACAATAAATAAAAAAACCCAGATGTGATTACTGTAATTTGACATTTAAATGCAATTATTAAAAAATTACAAATCAGGTGTATGTAGATCAGTTAGAAGATTAAGCTCTTAGATGGGGCAGAAATTGGGTAGAAATGGTCTGCTGAACAGGTACATGAGCTACAGGAAGATACAAGTATCTTATGCAGAGGCCATAAAATGATCGTATGAGCTGTGTGTAGAGTTCACTCAAATGTAGAGCAGCTCCTTAGACCACATCAGGACCTTCACCAGCTGACTGACACAAAGAGAACTCCCTCAGTTTACTGCAGGGACACAAAGGTCCAGCCACACACAACTTACCAACAGCCAAAATCTACACCAATCCAAAAATCCACTTCCAAACGAGCCACGTTTTACCATCACAGCTTTGCTGGGATTAATATAAAGAATCTTTGAAAATGCTGGCACTTACCCAAATCTGCAGCTTCACCCTCTTGTCATTCCTGTAAACTGTTTTCACCTTGAAGTCGATTCCCACTGTGCTCACAAAGGCTGGAGTGAAGGTGTCGTCGGCGTATCTGAAGAGGAAGGATGTTTTACCCACACTGCTGTTGCCAATGATCAGGAGCTTGAACATGTAATCAAAATTTTGGTCTGAAGTATCTTTCTGCCTGAATCTGGCATCTGTTACTGAAGCCATCTAAGAAAATGACAAACATGGAAAAAGAACAGATTTAAGAGCAGTTCAGCATTTGTTTTCCTTAACTGTGTACCATATGTTTAGGTTATCTCTCCGCTTTCTAATGTCATAACCACTATGTCTACTGACTAAAGAGGAGCACGCTTTGAAATCTTCCTTTTAAATTCTGGCTTTAATCCTGTTTAGTGTTCACTCGTGCTGGTAAGACTTCCAAACCCAAGAAATGCACCTGTTGAACTGCTTTGTATTTAACAGAATAACAGATGGCTACTGCAGATTGTTCAAATACTCATGGGGAAACAGCATTCTTTACTCCAGTGGCAGGGTGCCACTTCTGTTGCTCCAATAAACTGCAACCAAGAACTAAAATCTTTGACAGTGCATCCAACCATGCAATTCATCAAGCAACCTCCAAGGTAAATAAACCTAAATAATTGTTTTTACTACTCCTGTGGAAAATCTGCATTTCTAGAGCATGCACCACCACCATTTTATCCTTACAAAAGTTGTCTCCTCAACATTTACAAAATCAAAACAAAAAGGAAATGGAAAAAGATGAAAAAACAGGCATTTCAGCTGGAAACTTTGAATCCATCCAACACCCATCTACTCCTAAGACTGCAATCGGAATAAAGACTGTATAAAACATGAGGGCTCCAATAGGGGTACAGACAGCATTTGGAATGGATAAATTATCCCTTTGAGATTCAGAAACAAAAAACCAACAGCAGAATACGAATCATTAAGGGCCATGAGTAGCCCTGGCTGCTCTAATGTGTGCAGCTCACACAGTTGGTAAGAGGAGGTAAGACTCTGACTTTTCACCTCTGGTTGTAAAGAACACAACCAGACAAACCAAATTTTTCCAAACAAAGGAGGAAAAATAAACTTTACCTTTTAACAGATATACCACTTCTAATCTCTCATGCTGTTTGAAACTACCACACATCAAATAAGCAAAGGTCTTGGCTCCTTATAACAAGTTACAGGATTGGCAAATTGGAGCAATGACAGCACAGGTTTAATTAGCAGCTACTTATGCAAACCAGGGCCTGGGCCACTCATGTGCAGTCAGAAGGCACTGAGCAGTGAAAGCACTGAGCAGTCTCTCCTTCACCCAGCATCCACAGAGGTTAATTTTCTCCTCAATGCAAATTCACAGGCACCTTTGGGAACTAAACTCACTCCAGTATCTACTCTCAGCATGTGCCCAAATACCTTCCTTCTTAGCAAGTCTCACCTTCACAGAGTACTTCACCCATTCACTGAAAAAAAAAAAACCAGCAACACCACCCCACAAACCCAAACAAAACCAAAACAAACAGTTCAAAATTCATAACTCTAAACCAAAATGCTATCCCAAGGCAGTTTAAATAGGGATGATAATTTCACTTAAATTTCCAGCAGAGGGGAAACAAACCAAAAGCAACCCAGTTTAAACTTCAGTACAATATGCACAATGGTTTATCTCAGATTAAACATATGCAACTTTCTCACACAGAAAAGGGCTGGTGCAGCAGACATTTCGTTCACAGACTGCATTCACAAGGGCAGTTTCTGAAGAAATTTATCAGTAGCTCAATCGTGAACAGCTGCACTGAATGCATTAAAATCTTCCAAAAAGTATTTCTCAGTAGGATACAGCACAATTCTGATACACTCTCTTCTGAACTTCAGCTGCTCTTCAGTCAGTCTACAGTCCTTTGCAAGCACTCCAGAAAACACCAGCATAAATTTTCTTCTCATTAGTGTATCAGAAAACAGCTCTTCTACCCATGTGTTGTGGTTCATAGCAGGAATTTCTAAAATGAAGAATTCAACATCTGACTAACTTCCATTCAGACACTCGGGCCAATGCACTTACTGCCTCCTTATCCTTAGAAATCTCAGCTGCAAAAAATATGAATCAGGTGATTAGTTGGTTTGTACCATCACTACACTGGACGACAGAAAATTTTCTATTTGAGTAATTTATCTTCCCCATACACATTAAAATCTCTAGAAATGCCATTGACAGTACTTGTGCATTTGCTAAAGAAGAAAAAAAAAACTCTACTTCTCCATTCCACTCACACAGGCTCAAAATAGTGAGAAACCCTCATCACTTGAAGCCTGGTCTTTTACAGATTCAGAGGCAGAGCTTTAACAAAGGTATTGTACTAATCATACAGGAATCAGGATCTTCTTTCTACCCCTGCCTGCCCAGAACCCATCCACACACTCCAAGCTGATCCTGTAACTGAACCACTGCTGCCTCTATTAACCCTCCTAGATTGCTCTAATCAGAATTGTACCTGGCTACAAATGTGACTTTCAGATCTCAGCTGAAAAAGCAATTACAGAATGTGGCCAGCTTGAGCAGCTTTGTTAGAAGCACAACACAGAGAATAAGATCAAATGATACTTGTCCAGAACGTGGGGCTGTTGTCATAGAAGCACAACCCTCACTGGCCTCTGTGCTGGCTGAAGATGCTGCAGGTCAGCGTCTTGAATCACCAGAGGCAGACAGAGCACAAAAATTTTAAAGAAAGCTCCATCCCCTTGCTTAAATTTCACTTTTCCCTTTCCCCTCTAGTGAACAGAGTGAAACTGAAAGGACTTTCATACTAATTTCTGATTATCCCTCTGATGGCAGATCATTACTGCAGCCGTGCTCCACCAGCACTTGGGCTGGAAGTGTCCGCAGGGCTGCCCCTGAATTTGTGCTTGAATCCCAAAGCCAGGGAACAGCAGACCTTTCTCCTGGTCCTCCTCCCCTCCCTTTCTCTTCCCCACCTGTTTTCTCACTCCTGCTCCAAGCACTCCCTAGTCATGTCAGCCCTGAGGACCACACAGAGAGGTAGTTCAGAGAACAGAGAGATCCCAGTTAAAAATAAATCCTCCTACAGCTTCTCCTGTTTTGCAGGGCTGTTTGTAAAGTTGGTTCAGTTCCTGATCCCTCACGGCTGAGGGAGCCAAGCAGAGGGGACAGAGCAGTGGGAAGTGGCAGCAGTTGCTATGCTACTGAGAGAAAGGTCCACAAAATCACATCTCCTGCAGGCCCTCTGCACCTGGAGGAGATTCTGCAGCCCAGGGAAATGGAGACAACATGCTGAGGTCAGGCAGCTCCTGTCCAAATCACCTGAAGGCTCACACAGCCATTGCTCCCAGGGGATTGTCCTCCTTCCTTGGTCCAAGGCCATTTAGCTGGCAGTGTAACCCCTGCTCTCTGGGCCCACAGCCACAGATGGTCTTTTAGGATGGCTCCAAAAAGAGCAGCATCTCTGCTGTTTCACACAAACACACAGCCCAAGGAGCATTCTGTTACAGGAGACCAGGTCAAATACATCTGGCACACAGAGGGCAAAGGAGAGGCTCTCGACTGTTCCATTTTGACTGTCTTGGACTAATCCTCAATAAAATACTTACACAGGAAAAATTTTGCTACGGGACATAAAACCTGTTACACAGGAGAAGGAAAAGCTGCCAATCAGATTGTCCTTGAGAACACTTCAGCATGAGACCTTGCATCATTTAGTTTTTCACCTGGGTAGCCCCCATTTTTGTAGCTAAGAGCATAATTATATTGACATTTTTTTCCCCACGTGCATTAGCAATGGGAGTGAGGTCTCAAACACAGCCACTTCCAACTAGTTTTGTGGGAATAGGCAGTTTTGTAGCTCTGAGATACCTTATTATTTCCCTATTGAGGAAAAAAGCCTGCAGTGTGAGCTCATCTTTTATTAGACAAAGAAACCACATAAGAGCAGGATGCTGCAAATGCTCTAAAGCAATAAAATCTTAATCAGAGCTTATTAGCCACCGAAGAATATATTCCTAGGTCAAAGTGGCTCTCCTGTCTTTAGTTTCTATTTTGGTCTAATGAATTTTAAAAGAAAAAAGCCAATTGCCCTAAGACACCTCCATGGGAAACCAGCCTTTGTTGTCTTTAGTGCTCACTGAAATCTGTCACATAGATGGATCCACACAGCTGTGCTCAATTTGTGACCAGCATCATGGTGAAGACTCAAACTGGTTTCTAGTGCAACACAAAACATCAAAGAGCTCCTGCTTTTAAGGATCACTGGAAGTGGTCACTGTAAGCCCTGCTCTGCAACATTTTTTTGCCTACAGCCAACTTTAGGACAAGTTTAAAGTGTTGGCTAGAAATTAAATTATATACCTCGCCAGAAAAAGCGAGGTATATCATTTATTTATTGCCAGAAAAAAAAGGCTAGGGTTGACTTTTAGTGCTGCCAGCCCTTACGGTTTTGGCTACAAGCTAATGGAGAGCTGTTCTTCTTTATCCTCTCACAGACAAGAAACAAGAAATGCAGTCATTATCTTGGAAGGTTACATGTCTCTTTACCAGCAATCACGTGGGTGTGTTTACAGACATGCTCTTTCCACTTTCCATTCTCTCCCACAGCAGTGTGAGAAAGAAGTCTGAATTTGGGAAAGAGTCTCCTTTTCTGCTGTCACCCCAGTTAACCATGAAACCTGGTCACTTATATTTCAAACTATACCCTAAGACACATCTGCAAGTTCAACTTGTTATGAACCTGTGTATTCTCTATATTACAACTTCTGGGCAGTTCTAGCAATAAAAACATCTTTTAATATGCTACATTTTTAAGCCAAAACTGTAATTTCCTACGTTTGTCTTATGCTATTTAGGACCAGTAACAATTTAAATGTGACGGTTTAACTGTTTCATCATCATCCAGTAACACACATCTCTGTAATTAGGCAGATGAGAGGAGGGGGTGAAACCACTCCTCTGTATTTCTACAGTAACCCATGAGAGGTGCTACTAATGTGCAACGTAACATCTTCTCAAAAGCATTAATACCTTGTGTATTTTTTTCCCAAAAAGTCTTAGAAAGTGCATTTAAGTTAAAAATATTCTAGTTCACAAATTACACATCTATGTCAATTTTCTATTATAAAAACTCACTCCTTTATGTGCTCTGTCACTGGAAAATAAATACTGTTTTCTTTTTCAGAAATGAATTTCCATTCTGAACCAGATTTCTACCAAGCAATGGAATTTTTTAGAGCCAATGGGTGTGCTGTCCTAAGGATAAAGCTCATAAAGGAAACAAGGCCATGACCTCAGAGACTCTTACACAAGCGCTGTTCTACAAGAGAGATTTATCAGAAGCAGAAAACAGAGTAGGAGCAATTAACATAAGTGCTAACAAACATTGCAAGCAAGCGATAGTTACCAATTTAGATCTATAATCCATGAGAGAGATGAAGGCTTTGCTGTGAGTATATGAATCAAGAGAGTGGTCACACTGTTGAACCTGTGATGTAGAAGCAAAAGGATTACAATGGTTATGATAAAGCTGAATAATAAGAATATTAGGTAAGGGAATAATGGGCAGGCAGGTGAGGCTGGGAACACAGTGCTGTGTAAGGTCTGAGCTTCCTCCACTGAAGGCAAAGAGGAAAGTCCTGTAGTGTACAAAGAGAACAGAAACAGTGCTTGAGTTAGTGACAGATATTAAGATAACAGCAAACATTTGAAGCCATCAGTTTAAAGTTTATTAAAGGGAGATTATCTTTACTAATCTAAAATTAAAGTTCCGGATAAATCTCACAAGTGGATGGAAAACCTGGGACAGGAATCGTTACACATTTCCCGAAGAAAGGCAGCAAAGCAAACGGAACCAAGAAGCAGCTGAAATCTCTCTGTACACAAGGGTGTTTTGCACATAGCCTGGATCAAAGTCTACCATGCTGCAAAGACAACTGCAATAGGACATCTGCAACTTATAGCAGATCTACACAAAAATATCTCCTTAAACTAATAATTATTCCAGATTTAGAGCAGCAAAACATAACTGAACATAGTGGGTATTTTTTGTGGCTAATACAATGTAAAGGCCAAGTTTGTGTCTGGTGCATTTTCTCTCCAGTAAGCCGGGGTACAGCACCATTTGTCATCCTGACTTACATTATCTTGCCTTGTGGAGACTGCCAAAACACCTGGGCACACTCAGACCTTACGTAAATAACAGGCTGCAGCCACCTACTCCAGGCCGGAATTTGGATCGAACACAAATCCTTTCTCACAATCCACACAATTGACAATCACCTCGCTTGGCAACACGACAGCAGCTTGGTCTTGCTCAAAGTATTGCACATTTTTCGGTTACATTTCCTCCTGCTCTCACAGCCCTGCCCTCTGCAATAGCTGCTCCCTGTGACAGCCTCTGGCTCACTCTTCAGTACTGTCCAGAACTTGACTTTGGGGCGTCATGTAAATGCCACTCAACTGACAGATCTAGAACAAAGATAATTCAACTCTCTACACAGAAAGTTTATGTTTATTACTGCAAGAATGTGAGCTCTTCATCTTGAGTGCTTCATCTTTAATAAAATTCATTTATTAATGAGTCCAGAAGTCTTCATAAGAAGATGCTTGTAGTGGATTTGTTCTGGAACTTACATGCTACAAAAATGTTCAATATGTGCATGACAACTAAAGGATGAAAATCTGTAAGCAATGTCAGTGGTTATTTATTTTCATTCCCATTTAGATTTGGGAACACAGGCTTTAAAAACAGCATTTAAAGGATTTTTAAGAATTTGCTGGGGGTGGAACATGAATCAAGAACCAGCAGGTGTCACTTTTTTGTCATCTAACTTTACAACAACATTTGGTTTGACTGTTAGAAAGATTTCCTCGAGTCAAACATCAAGCCATGCCTCTCCCATTTCCTGCATGACATTCAACATCCTCAAAGTCCATTTTAGAGCCACAACAAAATTCTCAGAAAGGAGGAATTAGTCCCTCTAATATTACAACAAGAACAAAAAAAAATTAAATAAATATAAGTTTCCACTTTTGTACTCTCTTCTATGAGCATTAAGTGTTTGCCACTCTCTTACTATCACATGATTCCATGCCTGTTGGCAAGCACACTACCCCAGAAAAAAACACAGAAAAATATGTAGCAGTAAAACATCTCCCCTGGTAAAGGGGACCCCCAACTGAACCCAGCTCAGCTCTCTCCCAAAGGATGCAAGGAAGAGGGGATTTAGGGATATGCCCTAAAGAGGGGATGCAGAGATTTCCCCAACTCCCTGAATATTCTGTTGAATTTTGGAATCCTGGAGCCAGCCAGTTTCTAGGTCTACAGAACTGCAAGCTGAAGCTGACTCACATCCAGCCCTGTCCCAGAGAACAGTGCACACTGATGAGGTTGAGGGCTGTTACAAAACTCACCACCTTCAAAGCCCTTCCTTCCCGTCACAAACACTGCAGCGATGGCCGAGACAACAGAAATCCGGAATTCAGTCCCCTCCTCACCGGCTCTCCAGCCTTGCAGCTCTGCCTCTCTTTCTCAGGAAGGAACTGGCAATAGTGAAGCACTTCCTCACACCTCACTGCTGAATACACTGAAGGAGCAGTGACACGAAAGCACCCAGAGCAAAACATAAGATGAATCTGTACCAGCTCTGCTACAAGACATGTGTGAGTCCCTGCTGATCCTTCTCCAGCTGGAAGGCAGGGCACAGCTATGTTCTGCCCTGGGATACTGCCATGGATGTTCTGCCCTTTCTCCATGGCCCTCCACGGAGAAAGCCATGACCGTGCCCTCCCACGGTGGTGGAAGATAAGGGAAGTTCAGGCATATGATGGCTCCCACCCTATCTGGAGCTAGAGTGAGGCCATATGCAGGTTCAGGTAGACACCCCTCCACCAATGAGCAGGAGACTGTTACAGATTTTTCTGCACCACTGGGTCTAAAACCTTTCACTTACAGGTAAAAACAAGCTGCTGTCCTCACCAAATCAAGTGACCAGAGACTGGAATTGTCCTGTAGAAACCACCTGCAAACCAGAATTGCACAGAGACAGGGCCAGCTCAGGATGCCTCTGCAGTGCAGAAGTCTAATTTGCTGCCTTTTAATGCTCCTCTTCCAAGCAGAAAATCTGTGATGAATAAGTTAATTCATTTCTCTATGCTATGATGTTCTCCCATGCTGCAAAGTAAGCCGCCTGCTAACTGGGATTACAACAAGCACCCTCACACTTCCCATTTTTTAATGAGCTAATACTTCCAAACATAAATCTTATTGCTTATTTCAAATTTCAAACACTACTGCACTAAGCTAAGCACACATTTCCAGGAGCTCACTAAATATGCAGAACCTGAAGCACAAGATACATTTTTACAGCAAAAAGCGTATCTGAAATGACCAGTTCAGGACATTTCTCAGCATTAGCCATTGAGAACTGCCCCAAAAAACCCTGCTTCTTCAGCCCAACCGGTAACAAAGAATAGACATGTACCTACTGGGGAGGGCAAAGTGGGCATGAGAGCCCTTCCCTGGCACTACAATCAGCCAGCATGATGCAAGACCCTGAACTGTGATGCTGTGGCCTGCACATTTTAATCTGGAGCTGCATGAAAACATATGAAAATGAAGGTAGGAAAAACCACCTCTGAACTACGCAGCTAACATAACTACTACATGACAACCATCACGTTAACAAATACTAAATGCGTTGCTTTGCTACACACAAGAACTACTGCTATTAAAGCCTAAAGCTGATAAGTCTTCTCACTTTGTCACCTGAAAATATATTGGGTCTGCAAAGAGAGCATCACAATTTTGTCAAAATTGCAAAGGAATCTTGATTTTAATTTGGTTTATTTGTCTCTCCTCTGATTTATACTATAAATTGTTCTGACAAAACTCTCCTGAAGGCAGTGAAGTCCCAGTAAACGCACATACAACCACCTCCAGGATAGCAAGCACAAATAACAGGAAATAAAAGCCTTTTAGTTACACACTTCCATACAGCAGCGCATGGATTCAATTTTGTATCCCCTATAACCTAATACCAGTGCTCCCATGATCTGAGTACAGTTACAAACACACATCAAAACTATAGTTCCAGTGACATTTTTACCTTTGGAGGGGAAAAAGAAAAAACGTTCACAAGACAATGCAATTTGAACCCAGAGCTAATCCAGGCAACTCTGAAGCCCTGCAAACTATTATTTGCCCAACTGAGAGTGCATCACTGGGTGAGGAATAAGTGATGACAAACCAAGCAGGAGAAGCCAAAAGCAGATTTGCCACCAAAGAATTTCACAGAAACACGTTCTGAGACCACGGTCTTATATTGTCTCAGGACATGGGAAAATTAAAATTATTCCCCCCCCCCCAGTTTGGGTGGGTTTTTTTTCCTTTTTTGACAAGTTACACTTAGGTCAGATCAACCTGATGCACTGCACAAGCCCACAAGCTTGTAAGAAGGAAAGGACAGCGTGGAGACAGAACCTCGGGAAGCAGAAAAGGTGGAGCCGCTGGCGCCGGTGTTGCGATGCCGCTGCGGTCCCACCGGCTGATGTTACCGCGCACACCCGCGGCACTGCCGGGCTGCAGCCAAGCGCGGAGAACACACCGGGGAAAACCAACGCGTCGTCCCAGAATGCACGGCAAAAAAAAAATTAAATACCACATGCGTTTCGCACAGCATAAACTGGACAAACTGGAGAGTTTGTACTTTTTATGAACTAAATTAGGAGATGGATCCGTTTGGTTTGGCGCGGCGGGCTCGCTGCCCGGGGCTATTCGGACGGTGTGGGCACGGGCAAGTCCGCTCCTCCGGCTCGGGCGGGCTGTGCAGGCAGCAGCGGGTCCCTGCCCTGCCCGAGCAGCCAGGACGACAGCGGGTGCCGCGTTTCCCGGCAGCGCTCCATGGCCGAGCAGTTGGGTTGCTGTCACCTGCTCCCCCTCCCCGAGCCGGGCACGGCCCGGGGTGACGGGAACGGGCGGGTTACGCACCAGCTGGAGAACAGCCGGGAAGGCCCCGCTCTCCGGCCTCCCCCCTCCCGCGAAGGCTGAGGGTATTTTAGAGATAAGGCAATATTATATCGCCTCTCATTGCTGGGAACTGTTTATTTTAGAGATGGAACTGCTGTTGCCCTCTCCGCCCCGCCGCTCCCGAGGGCTGCCCGTTACACACCTCAGGGCACGGAGCTCACCCGCCGGGCGCCTCCTGCTTCCCGTCCCGCGGGGTCCCGGGACAGCCCCGACGCTCGGGGCGAGGAGGGCAGGAGGAGTTTGTGGGTCCCGGTGGGGACGTGAGGCGCGGAACACCGCCAGCCCCCTCCCCGCCACCTTCGAGGGGAAGCAGCCCCGACGGCGCGGGAGGAGCTCCCTCAGAGGGGTCGCGGCTCTTACCTGCGGCGGAGGAGCGGCGGCGCCGAGCCGAACCGAGCCGGGACGAGCCGAAGCGAACCGAGCAGAGCGGAACGGAACTGAACTGAAGCGAGCCGAGCCGAGCCGAGCCGAGCCGAGCCGAGCCGAGCCGAGACAAGCCGAGCCGAGCGGTCCCGCGGCCGCTGCTCGCGTGGCGGGAGCCGCCCCCCCGCCGGTACCTGGGGCGGCCCCGGGGGCGGAGCGCGGCGGGGCGGGGCGGGGGCCCGCGGGGAGCGGGAATCGCCTCAGGCGCTCCTGGAGCCCCCGCGGGCTGGGAAAACGTCCTGCGTGCGACCCAAACTCGCCGTTCTTACCGCGCTTTCCGCACGGGCTGGGATTCTCATCAGTAGCACTGTTAACTCTGAAGCCTAGTGATGGCCGATGTGGCATCAGGCACTACATTTCTACTGGTGAGAAGACCAAAAAAAAGCTGAGGCAGTGGCTACGATCTAAGTCGTTCACATGAAGGAGGTCTGATGAAGAGGTTGTGGTGGACCCTGTTAGCTTTAAAACCCTTTAGACCCCTGAGAGACTTGACTGTGGTCTGTTCCTCTCCAGGAAACTGAAACAACATTTAGATATGATGCCCTAGACAGAATGAACAAAATATTGGGTTTTTTAAAACATGTTAAACACTATGTGTGACATAACTAAGAAGGTGCTTCCCTAACAACCAGCAAAGATGGCAGGATTTAACCAAGTGCCTCAGCACAAACACGAGGTCTTGTTGGGCCCCAGGAGAGAGGCTCCTTGTGAGGGGAGGCCAGAGCAGGAGGTGCTTAAAGGTACTGGATTTGCAGCGTTTCTGTCTTCAGCCAGTTCCTCTGAACTCACACTCCTGAAACTTGGGGGTGCAGATGTCTTTCACCCTGCTATGTCCTCCAGAGCCCTGGTGCTTTCTTTTCAATCTCATTGTGCCTTTTGTTTGGTGTGCAGCACTTTGACTCGGCTTGGACACTGCCCACACAGCACAGGAATAATTTTGTTCACTTGTAAAAGCTTTTTGCACATCTGGTGACCTTCAGCGTCTGATCCTCAGCTCTGATCTTCAGTGGCCTTTGGACTGGCTTGTAGGTCAACCGGCCCTTGGAGCAGCTTGAGCTTTATAACAGTTCACTCACTTTAGAGGAGTCTGACAATTGATTTATTGCTACATTTTGTCCAGGGCAGTTGACTAGTTACCAGTGTCATGGGAATGTAGAAAGCCAGGGAGCACAGTAGTACTATACAACTAGCATATAGCTAAGGTGAACATTTTAGGAACAATCACAGGAGAGATGCTGAGCAGCTTTAAGGAGCACCTCTTCTCTCTGCAGATCAGAGAGGCCATACAGCTTCTCCATTTTACTCAAGTCACAGCTATCTGCCAGGTGGCCCAGGGGACAATTCTACCCAACATCAGAGTAATTTTCTACCCTCATCTAGGATGAAAATGTGTATTTGCCATCAAAACCCCAGCTAAAATTACTGTTATATAAACCAGGCCCTGATTTAAGCCTTAAGCAAAATAACAGCTTTGTGTAGGCAACTAGAAATAATCAACAGTGTAACAAATTCCCAATCTCATTACAACAAGTATTTCAAAGACAGCCTAGCAGGGTTGACATCTAAAAAAGTCTTTCCAGCTCCTTGCAATCCTCTTGTTGCTCTGGGATAGCTGATCTCTGCCAAAACCTGACTTCTCGTCAACCCAGCATGGGTAGAGCTCTTCTCTCTCATCAGTCTGCTGACTGATGCTCAGTCTAGAAAATCATTGTGATCCCACAGCCCTGTAAAGCACCAACACAGAGTGCAAATGGTCATGGGTACACACCTGCACCTTTGATGCAAAGGACACATCACAGCTGAGGCTCACCTGGGCATCTGGCAGCGATCACCTGATTTGACACCCCATAACCACAGCCACAAGTGCAGAGCCACTGTTCAATCCCAATTTCCAAAGGCTCTTGTAGATTTCATGCCACCCCTGAAATGCCAGTGTTTACCTACAAGCCCTTTGTTCGTCAGGGATAACCAAAAGAAGGCATGCACCAGGTAATTGGGAGACAGGAGAATATGTAGTGATTTTTGCTGTCTATCACCTTGTTTGGACATGTTTCTATAATTTATGGAGTGAATAATTTTTTGCTCTCCTAATGCACTTCCCTGCCAGGTTTAAATGTTGTATGGTCATGAATTGCTGACACCACTTCCAGTGGGGGAGGTCTTTGTTATTTTAGATTTATAGATGGGGAAATAAGGAAACAGGAAAGAACTCCCACAAGCACACGGAGGTGGAAGAGCAGATGCTGTGCTTTATCTTGTTTTCTGACATGTGGATCTATCTCACTCTCTCCCAGCAGTCAGGAGAGCACATTTATCACACACAACATACATACTCTACTGCTCTCTCAACATTTTAAATTCAAAACACTCCATCCTCGCACAGACAGCAATTGGTCTGAAGAAACAAATTTAATCTTTTCTAAAAAGGGAATTTGAAAAAAATAATTTATCAATTTATGTATTGATTTATTTATTCTTAAAGCAAGAGCAGCATGAAAACAGTTAAATCAGCTGTTGTCCAGGGAAGCCAGGTAAAAACAGGACACCCACAAAACAAAATCCTCCTTGTTTGAATGGGCAGCACTCACCCAGGTTCTTCTCCACTTCAGTGTGGAATAAAGAGCATGTAGGGCCCATGCTGTGCCCCCAGGATGTGTGCGAATTTCATTCCCTTTAACAGGGCTAATGCATCCAAATCCTCACAAATGGCTCTTTGAACACTGTTCATAATATCAGAAATAGCGCAATAAAGTGACATCCAAATTTGACTGTGCTGCCAGTACAGCTTATTTTGTGCACAGCATGTTATGTTGTGACCTGAAGCACTCTCAAAAAGCAGGGAGCACATCTGCAGTTCTTATCAATTAACATTTCTGCAGCGCATCTACCTATTTCATGCTGTGCATGTGCAAAATGGTCCAAAAATGAGTGTATACTAGCAAATAAACTCTTATCAGCAGCCAGTTACCTACAGCCTTAGCCCAACTCACTCCACACACTCCTGCCCCTTCAGGTCTGCTCCAGCTCCTCCCTTGCCCTGACTTGGAGTGGTAACAATGGGATCATGACCTTTTGAAAGGGTGGAAACTCTAGGAAGTTGGCTCCCCTTCACTCCCCACATCACAGCAGAGACATGGGAATGGAGGAGGAGATTCCTGCATTGGCTGGAGGAAAACAGAACACGGGAGCAGCACCCAGCCACTTGAGATCCCATGCCCAGGTTGTACCCTGCCTGCTCCCCCCACCCTGTGTGCTCCCACATCCTGGCTGCTCCCTGCACTTTTCCTGATGCTATGCCCCGTGCTGGGATGAGAGCCAGCACGGGGTGGTGTGTGACAGCCTCTGTCACTGTTCTGAGTCAGAAGCTGGAATGCTGTAAGCACAGATTAGCCAGTCCCTGCTTCCGGAGTAGTCGTGAGCAGAGAAGTTTGGGGTCTCTATTTTTTTGTTGTTGTTGTTTTGTTCATAATCAAAGGAGCTTACTGCAGATTTCACCATCACAAAATAGTGCCATGATATTTTTCACAACTTGGAGAGGATCACTCAAGCTTTGGTCCCTGTTGCCACTGCCTGTGACAGGTCACAGGGGCTGGCTGGCACTTGTCAGTGAAGATTCCTCCTCCTTGGATGGTGCTGACGTGGTGGCACCAGATTGGTGCTGCAATGGCAGGAGTGGTGCTCCCTGGACAATGGCAGGCCTGGGAACTGTGTACAGCCACACCTTACTCTAGACAAACTTTGAGGGGAAAAGCAAACTGAGATTATTTGACTAACTGCTTAACAAATCAGCACCTATTTCTTTGAGGAGGAAAGGGGGAATGGGTTAAAACACCAAATAGTTTTGAGACAAAGCGACTTCTAACATTTAGACAGACCTTCATTATTGTTTCCTGGTTTCCTCCAGGCAGCAACCTTCCCTCTCCAGTCAGTGCCAAAGACAACTTACACAGCTGTCTGGAAAGGGGATGTAACCTTTTAGAGAAACAACTTCTTTGGCTTTGCTGTGAGTGAAATGAGCATGGATTTGCAGTGACTTCCCCTTTTCATCCCGCTCTCTGGAGAGAGCTCTGTTCAGAGTAATTCCATCTTTATTGCTTTCTGAATCTCTATCCTCAGGCCTCAAGTTTAGAGCCACCTACAGCGACGGTTGTGAAGGAATAGCCCTGGAGTGGTTCTCCTGGCTGGGCAAACCCAAGCAGGCATAATACCAGGTCAGGTGCAAATAAATATCACAGCATAATGTAAATACATATACCTCTCCTCTTGCCAAAAGTTAAGAGAAGTTTCATCACCTCCAAGGGTATATGACCTCACATTCATAGGGGTTTAATAATATTTCACTTCAGAGCTATTTATTACAGGGGCTCTAAACGAGCTCTGAGTGAATGAAGCTCATTAGCAGTTTGATACAGGCTGGACACAGTGGCAGGCAGACAGCCATGGGGACAAAAGTGTTTTTGGAGTAGATGACTCCTAACTCAGCATGCCAGGATGACAGATGCACTCTGGCCGTGCAGGCATTCTTGGTTGTTGCAGTTTTGTTCCCTGCTGCTTAACATGGCAAAGGAAAGGTTTCCCAAGTCTCCAGCTGAAACTTCCTTAAAGCCTGTCCAGCCTCAGGTGCACAAAGCAACCTCTGCTCCCAGGCAGCCAGATGGGAGCTGCAATCCAGGCACTCCCTAATTAACTTTGGGGTTTTTTTTTCCTCTGTAGGTTGTTTCTGGAAGAAAGGGAACTGACAGCATGTTTATTTAGAAGAGATTAATTCAGCCTGGCAGTTTGCTGGGTCTGAACTAAGAATTTTGAAGTGTCTTTGGGTTTTTTATCACCATAGAAGGAGGAAAAGCTGAGAATCCAAGGGGATTTCTAAATGCATCTGAAGAGGTGATCGTGTAAGTTACTGCAAGTCATACACAGGCAGCACAAGAAACAGAGAGGATGGGGGCAAACTAAGCTGAGGTCTTGGTTACTGAGCAGTGCTGCAGTGTATCATTAACTGCAAACACAGCTACGGGAAACACTGACCTGCAAGCCTCCAAGCCCTGAGGATTTGTTTGTGGATAAAGTCACACAACATACAAAAAGCAACTGCCGGGTGGATCCCTCTGCACAGAAGAAAATGCCAACCATCTGTACCACCTTATCAAGATCATGAAGAAGACGGATGTGAAGGAGATAGTAACAAAAATATTCAGGTATAAAACTAACAGGTAGAAAAGAGAAAAATAATTGACTTAACATCAAAAGTAGGTTTGCCCTGCAATCCAGAGATGTGAAAACAGTTTTTACACAAGTTAGCCAGCTGTCCCTAGAAATCAAACTGTGAAAGCACGTAAACCGTATTCTGCTGAGACCCCAGCTAGACACCAAGCAGGCCAGCAAGTGCCAAGCTTCATCCTGCTACAGAGGACAAAAGCATGGTCTAGAAAAGAGCAAATGGAAGAGAGTGTGGGGAAGCTGTACCAGCTCATTGTGTCTGAACATACAGAGGGTAGAAAGGACTAGAGAGAAAGGAAGCAGCTGAAAAACAAAGGGAAAAGGGTCATGAAATAAGTTCTTCCTTCCAAAGCACCAAGTATGGAAGGCATGAAGTGCTAGGGAGAGGAGATGTGTCAGAGAAGGTGTGAAGGATAATTTTGAATCAGGGTAGTCTTAAATGTAAAGAATGAAGCACATTGCCCGTACCTGCCACTGAAGGGAGATGTCTGTGGATGAAGAACTTTCTAAACATTACTTTAGGGCCACATTGCTTCAGGCATCAGAGCATTTTGCAAAGAAAGGGACACTTCATGTAAATCCCACAGGCTGCAGCTTCACTGCAGAGATAAGTGCAGGGCAGAGCTGCTGCAAAATCTTGCATGGAAACCCACAGAGGTGCACCCTGCTAATTTGCATCAGAGATTGCTTTTTAATTATGATTTGTTGAATCCTATCACAGATGAACACGCAGAGTCCTCCCCCTGCTGGCAAGTAAAAAAGCCATAGCAATGATTTTTTAGTTATGTCAATCTGAAGCTCTAAATAAAATAAGCATCAGATAGGAACTATTTTTTATTTGCTCAATGGATAGAGCTGGGGAAAAATAGGACTATTTTGCACAACACAAATCCTTTTTTAAGGCTTATATAGATTTACTTTGAGGTTGATATGACTTGAGAGTAGTTGCTGAGTTCGATTCCATTGTTAATTTACTAGACAATTCGCAAGAGAAGCAGAGGATAAAGCCTGTAGAGTAACTATTAGCAGCTGAGCAGGGTAATTGCAATGTGCAATAATCCCATTAATTCCACTGAGTCCTTGTCTTTTAGTACCCAGTTGAGTTTTGGTGCCTAAAATTTCTTAGACAGACTGATCTGGAAAGTAGAATTCGTAATGCTGCTGAACAGTAAAAATTGATTCAGTAGACAAGTTGGGTTTATTGTATAAACAATTTTCCCCACCTAATGTCCTCAGATGGCTGCTCAATAAGTATCTGTAGAAAATGATCTCCTTGCTTGTTATGGGAAGTTATGGCAAGTATCTTTTGGACAGGAATTTCTGCTTGAGATGACTCATTTGGTGGCTGAGGGGAGAGCAGTAGGTGGTGTTTATTTCGGCTTTACTATAGCTTTCAACACTGTCTCCCAAAGACAAACTGAGGAAGTACAATCTAAATAAAAGGGCAGTGAAATGGATGGAAAACTGGCAGAAGAGCTGCCCTGAAGGGGGCTCATCATTAATGGATGATGGTTGGTACTTTTTACTTGGTTGGTACTTTTTTACACCCAACTCTGAGCAAACTGGCAGATGATATAAAGCTAGAGTGAGGGGCTGATAACCATGGAACAGTGGTTGTGCTGCCACCTGAGGACCTCAAGAGGCTGGAGAAATGGGCAGAGAGGGTTGTCAGGAGGTTAAAGAAAGGGAAATGCAAAGCCCTTCAACTGGAACAAGAAAGTCTGGAAATCTGTTTTGCTGTACAGGAGAATATGGGAATGCAGGTGGACAACAAGCTGATCATGGGCCAGCAATGCACTCATGTGACAAAGAAGCCCACAGCATGCTGGGCTACATTAGACAAAGTGTCCCCAGCAGGTCAAGAGGGGCGATTTTACTCTCCTCTATTCTTCTCCTCTATTCTTCTCTTCAGTTCCAGTAAATAAACACATTGCCTTCAACAGTGGGGGTAGTGTAAGAATGGCTGAATTGTAATTGTATGGAAAAACAAATGATGTATTTTAATTATAAAAAAGGGGAAACCTTCAGCTGTGACAGTCAACATTAATAATCACTGCAACACAAACAAAAACATATCCCCCCCCATGCTTAAGAACCTAAACCACAAAACACTTGCTGCACGCTTATGTTTAAAAAGGTTTAATTTTTTTTCACCCTGGTACAAAAATACAGTACAATGTGATGGCAAGGCATTCGCCAAAAACATTCAAAGAATAAAAGGGGAAACCCCGTAAAGCTTCAACAAAACCCACCCTCACTTGATGGAACAATCAAAAGGTGAGTGCATAAGGAAAAAGTTAAATTTCTGCCCAAAGGCAAATAAAGATGAATCACACAGTTTTACACAATAATACATTTGCAGAGCTGATAATTCACATGCTATTTGGACATTCATGAAATGTATTCTACTTGGTGTAGTGGCAGAATTCATGGTTTTGGATATCTAGAAAACAACTGGCCCGGGAACATGCCCCAGTGATGGGAATGCCCAGTAAAAACTATGGGATCACATAATACCAGTGAGAAAAGAGAGATTCAACCCTGATTAGTGTCAAAATGATGGCTACTTCTAGTTTTTCCCATCACATTGTCCTCAAATACTGTGTTTCCCTACACACCTCCCTTTTAACACCAAATATTAGTGGTTTCTCAAACACACAGAGATGTGTTTGTACATTACCCAGTTGTAAAGAACCACCACAGTGCAAACTGCCAGGCAGAGAAAACACTGTAACTGTTGAATGTGTGTGTGTGAACTCCAAACAGGGTTTTTAACCTAACGTTGCTGACAGGGGAATTATGTCCCTTCAGTGCATCTACATTCTCGGTCTGTTTAATCATTTCCTCTCGGTTTTGAAGCGATGAAAAGGTATCATTCAGTGTATTCATTATAGTTCATCTCCCAGGTGCTTTTGCTTGAAAGCATCGCCTGTCAGCTTCTCCTGGGCCTCCTTCATCCCTTGGACAACTGAAAGATTACACAGAGAGATACCAACCATTAATCTCAGGGTGAAAACATCAAGGTGAGCTGGTAATGAAAGTGATTTAAAACAACACAGCTACAGAATGTAGATCTACAGATTAATCTGTAAGGAAAAAAACCCCAGTCCTGCACCCTTATCCCAACTATGTGTGGATAGATCATGCAAATTCCATGATTTCCCATGCCAGAACTGGAGACAAAATTAGGTCCTAGAGACTTTTAGTAGGTATTAGGGTGAATTATGATTCTGAATATGGTTGCTGAGGCATCAGAGACTCACTTAACACTGTATTTAATCTATCCCAGTTACAATTTAAAGTAACATCATTTCTCTCCACTGCCAAAGCTTCATGTCACTAAAAATGCACTTCAAATGACTCAGCACATACCTTGATCAGCGTTGGTATAGAAATACTTGTAGCTGGGGTTGCCTCTCTCATTTATGATTTCTGGATGGACTTTTCCACTGGGGTCTATGAAGTAAGAAATCCAACAGGAAATTTAGATGGAAACAGTAAGAACCCAGTGCTGTGAATGGACACAACAGCTGTGGACGCCTTACCCATGAAAAGGATTCTGGGAATGTAACCTCCATCAGGACTAAATGCTTCATCCTTTGGCTCTTCATCATCCTTCCACAGCAAGGCAGGAGAGAGTAAAGATATTAGCGAGACAGCTAACAAAACATGGTGCCTTTTACAGAAACAAGTTACTGCCTTCAGATTCCTTCTACCCTGAGCAATTTACATCTTGAAGAGAGGCTAAGTAACTGCAGTATCCTCCACTCTCCAAGGGAAGAAAGTATTTTTACCTACATAAGCATCATTTGTGAAAACAATATTTTTTCTGGTCTGTCAATCTGCATTACCCACCCCACTCTGGTACAGGAATATTTGATGTGTACTGAGAGAATGAACGTAAATTCCTTTATTATGGAAACTGAATCACATGAGGTACAAACTGTTAAAGAGACAATGGCAGAGAGCCAGGTTTATAAACACAAGTAAAACAACCAGACTGAAAAAAAAAGTATTTTTAAAACAATGAGCTCTATCAATCAATCCTGAACGCCTATTTAGGAGTGCAGGATTTAGGATGTACACAAAACAGGATGCAACCAGTTGAGTCAGATTCCAAATACTTCATTACTAGGCAGAACATGGATAGAGAGCAGAAGGCAGCCTACCTCAAGGTTGACCATAACAAAATTATGGGCAAGTTCAGAGATCTCCTTGGATTCAGCAAACTTTGGCTTCAAAGCTGAAGAAAAACATAAAAATAAGAGGTATGTAAAAGCAGTGAAAAATACTTCAGATTTTCAGGTCAATATCAAAAGCTCCACTTCATGCCTCCCTCTGGAGAGGTGCACTTTTCAATAAGCAGTGAGTACATGGGATGTATGTACCCAACCCTTCCAGCCAGGCTCAGAACAGGAGGTAACTGAAGCAATTCTTTGCCTGGCAGCCATGGGCTGAAGCCTGCCCAACAAACATAGGTGGTTGTATTTGATCCAGTGCACCAGAAACAGAAGTCCTGCTGTAAACCACCACTCCCACTACACTACCCCATCCTTTAAGGCTTAGCCATACACCCGGCTTGTTTGTTTGCCATGACAGTGCCATATTATGCCACTCTCAATGAAATACTAATATCATTAGTTACATTTTGGAAGCAAAATTCACATTTCTCATGGCTACATGATGTCTGTACAAAGGTTCATTAGAAATTTCAGCAAGCTCTAGTATTCAATGCACTTTACCTTTGCAAGCTCCACACCAGGACTTGTGGATGATAACCATAAGAGGCAAACCACTAACAAAAAGAAGAAAGAAAACTGTCAAAGAAATTCTATTACATGTACAGTTTAACAGTCAAGGCTTCTTCAAAGGCTAAATGTAATGGGAAACAAGTCAGATATAAAGAGATTATGGGGTGCTCCAAGATTGTCTTGCAAATAGTTTTCCCAATCTTATAACTGTGATAAAATAATTTATTAGAGCTCCCAGCCAATAACTGCTTGTGTAGAGGAGGAGACTTTCTCTTCTTAGTTTAGATTTATCAGATACACAACTGGTCATGCTTTTTTTTTTTTCCTGGATTATGGAAATGGTTAATGACAGCAGCTGCTTGAGAGATCTCAGGATGGATTTTCGCGGCTGCTTAAGGCAATCCAGTGGATGACAATCTCTCCCCATTACAGCCCACGTCTCAGTCACCTCCTGTGACTAAGGCTCTTCACTGAGCAACCAGCAAACCCAATAACCCAGCAAACGTCTGGCTGCCTGCATGGCTTCCTACACATTTGTATGCTGAAACTAACACACCCACTGTGATAGATGTGTCCAGTGAGAACACACAGAGGTTTGAGATAATTGATGTGTTTTCTCACCTTTGTTCTCTTTACTTTGACTGGTAAAATAAATTTATTTATAGAGAAACATTTTTGCAGTCATTTCTCAGTTCTGCAGTGCATGAGCCCCCCCTTAGCAGCTGGTATGCCAGACAGACACTGTAACTGAAGTAACCCTTCCTGCCCCACTTCACCATTTCATCCCAGTGAGCACTACACATAAAATTAAAACAAAAAGCCACCATTTATTAGAATGGAAAATGAAGCATCCACCAGAAAGTGAGAAGTTTATATAAGCTGTACCCAAAATTACTGGGTACTTAGCTACCCAATACAGCCAGTACAGACTTATGAGTTTCACACAGAACAGAAATAAATACATTTATTTCTGTTATTTTAGCTCATTTTTCCTGTGACAGCACTCATTCTTAAGCAATTTGTGTTTCTAAGGGTGTAAAATGATGGTTTTAAGGGTGTATAATGACCTTGAAGAAAAAAGACATGGCCAAGTTTTTTCAGTAAAATAGTCCTGCAGGTAAATTAAGACTTTACTCCATTTAAGGCACACATTTTATTATTAGACCTGAAACAGAAAAGTTTGAGTCTGTTAAGCCAGCACCCTTTTGCAGTGCAGAGTTGACAATCTCTCTTGGGTCAGTCAGATTTTTTTGAAACAGTCACACCCTAAAAATACAGACTGTTCCAGTTCTGGACCTGAAGTCTCTTCTGCAGTTTGACATTATCTGGTGGCAGCTCTGAAAAAACAATCTTCTTATTCCAGGCACACACATGGCAATGTGGAGGGAAAAATCTTCCCTACAATCATCACCTTTTACACCTTCACATGACTATTTGTGGGGTTTGCATCTCCACAGGAGACTTCACTTGCTTGGGGACGCACCAGTAGCTCTCACTTTTGCATGATGCCAGTGGGGGGAAGGCAGAGGGGAGGAACTGCTTCCCTGGAGACCTCCCCAGCAATGCAACTGGCTCGGCTGCTGCAGGGACATGGCGTCCACCTTCTCAGAGCTGCTGCTGCCCAGTGATCCGATCCCCGACAGGTGGGACCCGGGCTCTGCAGCGTCTGTGCCTGAAGGCACATTCTTCCAGCTGCGAGTACTTCGGGGCCGGACCACCGCCACTGCTGGGTGGCAGAGGTGACACTTCACTGGATGCTGCGGCTCAGGTATTGCAGGAACATGCTGGCCAGCTGGGGCAGGTTTTCATCGCTGGGCTGCATCTTGGTGTAGCTGATGAACTGCCTCCGCAGCCGGCTCAGCTCGGCCACGCTCACGGGCCGGCTCAGCACCAGCCCCTCGGCCACGCCGGGGACGCGGATGGTCTCCCCGGGCTGCGCCCCGCTCCTCTGCGCGGCCAGCACGGCGGCCAGCACGTCCTGGGTGACGCGGTCCAGCTGGTGCAGGAAGCCGCAGGACTGCAGCGGCTGCGTGCGGGTGGCGCGGTGCGGCGGCGGCGGGGCGCTCTCGAACAGCGCGGCGCGGATGGCGCCCAGCGGCAGCGGCTCCTCCCCGCGCACCGTGAACAGCGGCCGGTCCCAGCGGCAGCTCGGGTCGGGCTCCTCGAAGGGCGGCTCGTCGGGGCCGCCCGCGCCGCCGGCGCAGTGCAGGAGGCAGCGCGCCGTGCCCGCCTGCCGCGCCGCGCAGTACAGCTCGTAGCGGATGCTCCGCAGCTCGTTGCCCGCGTCCACGATCACCACGTCCCGCCGGCTCAGCCGCCGCTCCACCTCGGCCCGCAGCGCCGCCCGGCCGCCCTCCGCCTCGGCCACGACGTGCGCCGCCCGCTCCGGGCCGCCCAGCGCCTCCCGCAGCTCGGCCGCCCGCCGGCTCTTGCCGCTGCCCGGCCGCCCGCACAGCACCACCAGCGGCATCGCCCCGCCAGCGCCGCCCGACCCGGACGTGGAGCGAGCGCTTCCGCCGGGCACACACACCCACAGCTCGCCCGGCCCCGCGCGGCCCCCGGGCGCTCCTCCTCCCGCGGGCGGAGAGAATCGCCGCGCCCCTGCACGGCTCTGGCACCCAGACACCGCCCTGCGAGGCGTCCCGCTTAAAAACGCCATCGCAGCAGCTGGTGGAACGAAGGGACCGCGCCCTCGCCCTCAGGGAACGTAAAACCGAGAAGTCCCCAGCATCCCATGACATTGTGCAGTTTACAGAATTGAAATCGAAGCTCTGAAAGTTCCTAGACCATCGCCTCTGGTGCATCTTACTTGATGCATCCCAGATAATTTTGTGTAATTTTTCATCTCCTGAGAAAAAAATAAGCACTTTTTTGGTTTATATTTTCTTTGCTACTAGTAGTTTCTCCCAGTCCTTCAATTCAATAACACTCAAATGCTGCTGGAGCTCAAATCAGCGAGCAGATCTGTGCATCAGCAATGAAAGGAGAGAGTGCGGTTCACACCCATCCCATCCCTTCCCTTGCTGCTGGGTCTTTTTGAGCAGGAGCACTAATCCTGCCTAAACCTGAAAGCTCAGACCTTGCCATTCCTCCCACCTTCTTCTGTCTCATTTTAAAGCTTCCTCTGCTGCTCCTACAATTATAACTGTAAAAACTGAAATAATTATTTTTTTTCAAAAATGCCAAAGTATCAAGTTATAAAAACTTGTAAGACTTCTGAAGTGTACCATCTGGGTGAATTCAATGTCTGCACTGGAGTGTAGAACTTGCCAGATGGATCAGTTTGAGAGCAGAGCTAAATTAAACAGCAAACCTGGAAGGCATGAGTAATTTCTGCTCATGTCAGCATTGTCAGATCTAGGTTATAAAGTTAAAGTGCAAGTAGAATTTATAAGCATGCCATTCTCCTTCTTGGATTTTAACAAGAAGCAAAAGAAACCCTGAGAAAAAAATAAAGTCAAGATGTCATTTTTCATAGAGACATTGCTCTTTTTAGAATTTAAGCTTAGCCCAAACTAGGTTCTGTCAGTTCACTACAGTTTGAAACTTCCAGATTTTTGCTGCAGATGGAAACAAAATACCTCATGCTGAGGCCTCATCTATACAGGCACCAGGAATTTTAGGGAAGCTCTTAGCACTGCTGAGTTTAAGGGCATTGAGCACCACTTACACTTGCATTTGTGTGTTTGAGATAAGTAATTATTTTCTTGTTTCGAAGACATGCTAGGGCTTCAATCATTTAATTAGACTGCAGTGATTAAACCTAGGTGATGCCTTAGCAAAGTTAACAAAACTCTGTATTTTCTCTCCAATAACCTGTAGGGATCTGAAGAGTCTCCTAAACCACCCTCATTTTTGTTAATAGAGACTCTATTCTGTGGTTAAATTTAGGGCTGAAATAGAACCATTGTGAATGCTTCTGAAGACAAATTTCTGTAATTAAAACTAACAAACATACCTGGCTGCTGCCTCTTTCTTCCCATCTTCCAGTGTTCTCCAATGAATATGATCTCCAAAACCTGCCAGAGAGAAGGGTTTATAAATGCTGCATAATTTAACATGTCAGCTAACAGAGGAAAACAGCCCAACCCTCGAGAGTATTTTCAACTCATTTTATATTCTTTTTTTAAAGACAACTATAGCCCCACTTCTGGAAAGACTTCTACAAATACTTACAGCCCACACAGTCGTATGAGGAATCCCATTGAAATTAATTAACAAAAACATACCATGCTCATGAATACTTCTATAGATGTATGTAAATGACACTAAAATCCCCCAAACTGATATTAAAATTGAAGTGCCTTCTGATTATTCTCTGTTCTTTTTCAGTCTGTGAAGATTTGTTATCTGATGAATGACAAATTAAACATGTCAGCATTTGGCTTCCTAAATCCCACTGAAGGTGAACTAAACTGAAACTTAAAAATTTCGAGGCCAACATATGATCATTAATTGCTCTAAAGCTATTATGCTAAGTATTCCTGCTGATGATAATATCATGGGAGAGCAAGAATGGACACCATTATACAGATTTCTGACTGTTACAGAGACAGAACGATGCAGGAAATATTTTATCTGGCATCTAGATAACAAGTCTTGTTATGTCAATTGACTTAAGAGTGAGTCAGTGTATGTTTAACAGTTGCGAAGCCAGGGTTGGGTTTTTTAGTAGCCAACACAGCACATGGCCAAAAGCCACCTGAAGAGCTTAGATGAAGGAGATCCAGGAGCTGTACAAAGAGGAACTCTTCTTGGAACACCTCCTCAGAGGTCTTGGTTCCAGTAATTAACAATTACTGTGCTGGATGGCCAAACGTGAGCCTTGGTGTGCCCCTTCCCATCTCTAAGGGTTTGGCTTAGTCAGGAACCCCCCATGCCCAAGGTGCTGAGGGGAGCAGATTTTGAGAGCTACACAGAGATCAGGAGCCACAGACTGCCCAGAGCAGACACAGGGGAAAGTGGACATTGTCTCCAGTAGACAACTACGGCAAAGAAGCTGAAGAAAGCCTAAAACAAGGCAAGTCTTCAGGACACCTCCGTTCAGCAGTTCAGCGTCCGGGAGGTGAGGACAGTGGCACAGTGTTTGTGTTACCTGATCTCTGCTGATATGAGCAACTGTGAACATAAGTGATGCAACACATCAAACAGATGAGCTCACAGCAGGGTGGGGATGCCTCGTCCCTGTCCCCTGACACCCACACAGCGATTGCTGGGGCAGCCCCCGACACAGGACTAGATTTGTACAAGCTCAACATCCCAGAGCAAAACCCAGCTGGAATAGCACAAGTCACGTTTACCCAGAATACTGACACCTCAGCTATTTCAGTCGAAGGCCAAAATGTTACAATAATAAAAACCTTCTATTCTTCTGGCTGGGAAACACTTTTCAAAAGCTTTTCTATATTTAAAACAAACCCCACTTCGTGGCAAGCTTCAGTGTGTTTTTAAAAGCATTGCCCAACACATTACAGAGTGTATCTTTTGAATGAAAGTCATCTGGAGAATTAAAGGGTGAATGGCTGGCTGGGATCCACACCACAGCTTTGCTGTCATTGATCAAATTGGTTACAACCAGCCTTGAGGAGGAGATTTAGCTCTAGGGCGAAGCCACCACCTGGGGTGAAGCCCAGGCCCCGGCTGAGCAGGGCTATTAGACACGGTAATTAGACAAGGAGCCTGGGCAAGCCAGGAGCGAGGTGAGGAGCGGTCACGAAGGGCAAGGGAAGGGCCATTCATCGCCTGCCAGGAGCCCGGCGGAGGCGGGCAGGCACCGGGGGCACCGCGGGGCTGCTCCTCAGGAGGGCTTCGGCCAGAACGCGACCGCAACGGCGGAGACCCCGCAAAGCCCCCCCGCACCTCCAGAGCCCGAAGCTGCGCCCTCTGCCCCCGCCCGGCGGCCCCCGCGGGCTGAGGGGACCGGACCCGCCCCGAGTGGGGACACAAGTTGGGGAAAGCCCGAAGAAAGCGTTAGTCTGACCCTTTCCGAGCCCTCCCGCGGCGGAGGCGGCGCAGGCCGCCAGCACCAGGCACAGGCAGAGGACGGAGGCTGCCGCGGGCTGAGCCTTCATGGTGTCGGCGCGGGCAGCGGCGGCACCCGGGTACGGCCCCGAACCTCCGGACAGGACAGGACCCGCTTAGCTGGACTTTTTTTTTTTTTTTTTTTTTTTTTTTCGTTTGGTCTTTTTTTTTTTCCACGTTTTTTAAAGCCCAGGAAGTGAGGTGTGGCGGATGTGGGCGGTGCGCCGCCCGGACGGCTCGGCCCGAGGGTGCCGGCGGAGGCAGCCGGCGGGAACTGTGTGGGGGCTCGGGATGAGCTCAGCTCCTTACGGGGAGGCGGGACCCCTGGAGTAGGAGTCATCGCACCGGGGCATCAGAGCCCTGGCAAGCCCCAGCGTTATCCCGGCGGGAGCAGGCAGCGATGGGAGGGGGGCGGTTCCGGCTTTATTCTCTCCTTCCGAAATAAACCTTTTTGTCGCGCTGCTCTCCGGAGTTTGCCCAGCTGGCGAGAAGGCAAAACCGACCGCAAGCGCAGCGTGTGAGGGAGGGTTCACTAAGGGGGACAGAGCGAGTGGCGGCGCCTTTGGAAGCGCCTGTTCCCAGTTTGGGTCACAGGGCACCGCTCCCTGCCCCGAGGCACTGGCGAATGCTGTTCAGTGGAGACTACAACTCCCGTGAGACCTTGCGCGTCATAAACCCGCCCATATGTAAATGAGGCAGGCGTGCCCGCCCATCTGCGGGCGGGCTGGCGCCGTCACGTGGCGCGGCGCTTCCTTTCTCTGTGCTCCTCTCTTTCCTTCCTCGGCCGCCATCTTGTTCTCGCCGCGTGTTGGCAGCGGGGGCTCCGCCGCGCTCAGGTGAGGGGGCCCGCTCTTCCCGTGTCCCGGTGTCTCCGTGTCCCGGTATCGCCGCGTCCCCGCCGGCCTGAGGCGGGCGGGGCGCCGCGGCAGCTCGGTCCTATCCCCTTGGGCAGTGCTGGGCCGTTCCCCGAGGAGAGGCCGAGCGAGCGACCCCCTTGTGCGGGGGCTGCCCTGGCTCGCAGGGCCGCGGCTCTCCCGTGGGACCGCGGTTACACGGGCTCCTGAGAGATGAGCCGTGTTCCCCTCCCGCTACCCGTGCTCTGGGGCTGCCCAGCGAGCCACCCTGAGCCCCTTCTCCCGCCGCCCCACGGGGTCCCTCCGTGCGCCGATCCCTGCCCCGCTCCCGCTCTTCCCCCGCCGTTCCCGGCACAAAGCACACGCGGAGATTTCCGGGGATCATTGATGACTCGCTTGGGCAGAGCAGCGAAACGCATTCCTTTTGCTGGGAGGCTTGAGGCGTTTTTTTTCACCCATTATAGGTTTTCAGGGCTTTCAGCCTTTAAAGGTCCCACCTGACCCGTAGGAGAAGCACTGGACAAACTTCCCAGTCGCTGTATTGGATGAAGAGCTACCAGAAGTTCATGTAGTAAATATGTCCATACACGAAGTTCAGAGTTTGGATCTCACTTATTAGCCATAAGTATCATAGATTCATTACACGAATACTGTCCCAGGTAGTTTAGTGATGACTGTGTCCCTGGACCCTCGTAAAGATAAGGTGTTTTACACAACACCTGGGTCTGGGATGTGCTGGTTTGGGTCTGCTTGGAGCCAGTAATTCAGTTAAATGCTTCCAGCAGTAAACTGGCATCCTGGAAATGAGTACCTCGGCCTGGTGCAGAATGAAATGTCCTGTGGAGTTGCCTCATAGTGGCACAGACATTGTAGCTAAATGTGGGTCCTTCCTACTGCAGGACCACTATGGATTGCTGAGGTGGTGTGGCTTTAAAGCTCTGGTTTTGCGTGTTTGCTGACTCTCTCTTGGGTGATGTTCTAGAAGTTTGAAAAACCCACTGCAGTTGTAAAAGTACTCTTAAAATGGACTGTGACTTTTTTTGTTACTGTTTTGATGTTGAGTTGAACTTGTTTTTGTTCTTTAGAGGTAGCACTATGAACCAAGAAAAACTGGCCAAGCTTCAAGCGCAGGTCCGAATAGGAGGAAAGGTAAGAAAACCACCAGAGATGCTTTTGAAAGCACAGTCTGAAGTTCATAGAAAGAGAAGAAAAAACTTGTGCTCAGGCTTGACTAATACAGGTTTTGTGTGATCTGGCTATAGAGCAGCTACCTGAAATGCAAGTTTCTTTCAGTTCACAATGGCTGGGTGAGCAATTTTCAGTGTGCAAGCATTGTTTTAATTCAGTGACTTGTTGTGACCTGTGAAAGCTCCAGCTAATCTCACCTGTTGGGTGTTCCAGTTCTGCCTTTATGGTCTTCCTGTTGGGGATTTTCTTCTTTGTGCCTGCTCCAGGCCCTGGCTGTGCACTGAGCTGTTTCTTTTCTCTGAGCTAGTGGGTAGTTAATGTGACCATTAAAAAGGCACTTAGTGTGTTCAGTGTGGGTGCTCATCCCCTGTCATAGGGATGATTGTACTAAAGTTTGCAAAGCAGGAATTCCAAAATTGCTGTCTGTGGAACACTCTGAAAGCATTAATGACTTGGTTGCCGAAGTGGGGCTATTTAAATCACTATATTTGCTTTGTTTTGGAAAAATATCTTGGGGAAACTTGGTTATGTATTGCTTAAAATTAAGTAGTATCTTTGTAGTCTGGGTTAGTGGAAGGGAAAATATGCTGCTGTTTGGTATTTCCTTGGTCTTTATGCTTAAGAAAAAACTTAAAATTGAGAATGATGGTCAAAGCTATCGGTAAAGGGTAATAAGTTGAGAAGCGTTTTTGTCTACAGAAATGTCTCATAGCTTGAAAGATGTTGCTCAGACTGTGCCCTGACTTTTGCAATTACTGTTGTGAGATTTTGAGCAGAGCTGACTGTTGTCTCTTGATTCTTCCCAGGGAACAGCTCGCAGAAAGAAGAAGGTGGTGCACAGAACAGCTACAGCTGATGACAAAAAACTTCAGAGTTCCCTCAAAAAACTGGCTGTAAATAACATTGCTGGCATTGAAGAGGTATGGTGAAAAAATAAGTGTTTCCTGATTGAAATTAAGTTCACTCTGTTGTTTTGGTGGTGGTGTGGTGGGGTTTGCTTTTGGTTTTGACAACAGTTTTATCTTCCAAGCAAAACCATAGAGATCTGGTTATTGAGAGGTTACGTTGTTGCCTCATTGGCATAAATGTGTGTGTGCCTGGAGAAGGAAAGGTGAAGGTTCTGCTGGCCAGGCAGCGTGTGGTGGATGTAGTAAGCTCTGTGCTGTGTGTGCGTCTTGCATTCATTGAAGAACAAGACTTCTCTTCATTCTTGACTTTTGTGAACTCGCTCTAGAGAGAAGAGCAGTAAATGTAGATGGAGCTGCACTTGGCGATTCGATGTACATGGACTGTGCAGCACATCTAGAGCAAGTGTGGTGCAGAGTATGAAGGAAGGTTTAGAAACACCTTGAGTAAGAACTTGAGTTTGTATTATCAAAATTGGGACCTCCTACTACACAAAAATTGGTGGAATTGTTTGCGGTAGTTACAGGAAATGTATTTTAAAGCACTACAGAAGCAGCTTCTGTGTTCATGTAAGTGGGAATGTGAAGGTTTCAGATGTTCCTTGAATACCTCTAATTTACATATATTAATAAAACATGTTTTCCATAACAGTGTAGGGAGTGACCCTCATCCATGGGAAGAGGAGGAAGTTTCTCCATCATGAGCTCAGTGGGGCTGTACTACTTGTACTACTCAGTTAAAGAAGTGCAGTATTTAATTTCTGATTAATTAATTGAAGCAGGATTGTAAGGTGCATGCAGAAATCACTGAGTGCATTCCTCCCTTCCAAAGGCAAATGCAGATTCAGTGTGGTTTGCCTGTAAGTTTTCAGACCTCTGTTACAGAAGCAGTTCAGTTTGTCTGTTTTCTTAAGCTCAATACAAATATGCAGAGCTGTATGAACTAAAGAAAGACACGGTTCTTCTTAGTGGATGTTCAGGGGTTTTTTTTGTGCACAGAGCACAGGGTCTTTATTCAGACACAGTTGTTAAGGAATTTAAATATCTCAGTGTAGGAAGATGATGCAAAATGTTTCTACCTTGCTAGTAAGAGACGTAATTTTGGAATGTTTTATTCAAGTGAACGCAGGTTGACCTTGGTAAGCTTCGTGCAGATAGAAGAGTAATGTTGAGTCAAGCATGAGTAACACATTTGTGTCATTTTGAAAGAGGCTCTTAAGTAACAGGATTACTGTGCTTGAAGCCTTTACCGTTTCCCCATGGGCAAAGGACAGGACATTGCTTAGTTTTGCAGGAAAGCAACACACCTGGATTTCTCGTTCAAAACATATTTGGAACTCTGCTGCTGTGTGAGAATTGAGAACTTAAATGTTTTTGTATTTTAGATCTCATCTTTTGTTCTGAATCTCTCTTTTCTCCCTGTAACTTAAAAACATTGCTTAATATTTTATTCATGTAAGTTTAATACCACTGTTGTGTTGGATGAGTGGAACTCTCCTCCTACAGTCAGACAATTATTTTTTGCATAATAGTTTGTCCATGCCTAGAAGAAAAAGCTTTTTAGCTTTCTAAAGCAGGCCACTACACTGGCTGTAAGGTAGAATTCGTGATGATTCAGAAGGCCAGGGATGGAGAGCAGGATCACTGTGTGGTGTCCTTAGTCTTAAGAGCTCTTGTGGAATTATTGGGAAGGTATTGGAAGTCTGTTCCAGTGCAGTTGGTACCTAATCCCCCAGTGCTGCATGTGCATCCCTGCCCTGAGCCGGTGTGAGTCCTGTGCCTTTGCCAGCTGGGAAGAAGCAGGAATGTTTTCCTGGTGGGTGACACAGGCACCTGTGAAAGGCAATGGCTTAACCTGATATGGCAAGGTTGGAGCTTTGAATTTAGATGGTGTTAATTCCAAGAGCTTTTATCATGGTTATATTATCCTTTAGGAGGAGTGCTAGTTCTGTAATTTTGATATTTCCAATCTAGATTTTAGTTACTATGGTTGTGTAACAAGATGCTGCAACACTTAGGTAAATGCTATTAATGTATTTAAACAGGTGAACATGATAAAAGATGATGGAACAGTTATTCACTTCAACAACCCCAAGGTTCAAGCTTCCCTCTCTGCCAACACTTTTGCAATTACTGGTCATGCAGAGGCTAAACCGATCACAGAAATGCTTCCAGGCATCCTAAGCCAGCTTGGTGCTGACAGCTTAACAAGTCTCAGGAAGTTAGCTGAACAATTCCCAAGACAAGGTAGGTCTTCTTGGAATCTTTCATAGCTGACTTAAAGGACATATGAACTACTGAAAGTTTTACCCAAATTTAACAACAGCGTGTGACTTAAAATGTCAGAAGTGTGTGTGTGCTTTTATTTATTTCCTGCTGTTGTGGAAGTAGAGGGTGGGGGAAGAACTTTCTTTTTATCTTTGTTGATTCAAGATTACATAGGCAGGCCCTGATTTAAAAGAAATAGATAAGTCTGGCATGCTATAATAGCAGGTGTACAGCTGTGTCTGGCAGAATGCTTAGGGGAAAGCAAGATTGGAAAAACTCAACCAGTTCTTTTTGTCACTGAATTGAATCTGTTTCCTTTGTTCTTACAAAACATATTTCTATTGCAGTTGTAGAAGAAGAAATATGTTCTTCTGCTCTACAATTCACTTTGGAATCCAACCAAGACCAAAAAAAACCAAACTAGCTAAAATCAAAGTTTTCATGAAAAACTAAAAAAAAACCCAAATCACAGTTATGCATATGATTCTTTATTTTCTAATAATTTTAAAACCTTGGGGGCATGGGTGGAAGGGTGTATGTGGTATAACTATTACTATAATTTTACAATTAAAAAATGAAGATTAGATTCAGTTCCAGTTAGACTGTTATGGCCATTAAGATGACTCTAGTTGGATGTGTTGCAGTTGTCTGTGGAATGGAATATACATCACCTGTCTGTGTTTGGAATGGAATATACATCAATATAACAACACAGTTGTTCCTTTTAAATCAGTTTTAATTTCTCCAACATTCATGTTCAGAGTTTAAGTGAAAGTAAAGGGTTTGTTTTTGTTCTTTAGTAATGTGTAACATACCTTCTAAAATTTAGAGAGATGGATCATCATAAGCATATTTGAATCATACGATATGTTGGTCACTGGTTGGTGCCATATTATTGTTGCATTGAAACATGGGACTTCACTTAGAAGATTGAGTCATGCTGGGAGATTTATGTATCATTTGATCTTTTTCAAGCTCTTTATGAATACCCCATAGCATCTGACAATGGCTCTGCTAATGCTTTGCTGTCAGAGTGTCCCCAAGGAAACCTTTTGGTCATGCTGTTAACTCTCAGTACCTGGTCATTTGTGTGTTTGTCACTACTGGGGATTGGGGAAGTGCTTGCTTTTTTCACATTTATGGTTTTTATTTTGTTGTGCGAGTGTCCCTGACTCTGTATTATGAGAACTCAGCACCAAATTTCTTTTTATAGTGTTGGATAGTAAAGCACCAAAATCTGAAGATATTGATGAAGAAGATGATGATGTCCCAGGTAGGCACATACACACTTTTATGTCCACTTAATGTATACATATTTTGATTCATTCATTTAAGTGTGTAGCTTTTGATGTGATCCTATTCCTTCCTCACTTGCTGAAGGAGGTTTCTTATATAGGACAGCATTAAAATATGACTTGGGATTCCAGCTTTTGGAAAAGAGATTACCTTGTGCAACTACCTTAATTATTGAGTGAAACTAGGTTAAAGTAGTTTCAGAGAGGTTGAACAGGTATCTAAATAGCCAAACAGGGGTTTAGGACTGCAAAATGACATAATTGGCATAGTTACCAGGTTGTTTTCGTGTTAGGGTCTGGAGTGGGAATTTTTATTTCTGTAGCAGAAGAAAAAAGACTTATGTCAGTGTCTGGAAGTAAATATGATAAGTTCTTTATTTGTCAGTGAATAACTATTTTATCATTAACCACATTCCACTGTATCCTTTGGGATGGTGTGTTAGCTAAAACAACATATGTGTGGACCAGAGATTCAATTCCTCCTGCCTTGGCACTGGATTATTTCTTTGTGACCTTGCATAAAATTCAATTCTCTAAAACGGTGGGCATTCTTTAAAGAATGCTGATGCTCAAAACTCAACTGCAGCTAGTAGAGCACCTTTGAAAATCAGCTCTTAATCACTTAACATTAGAATTTTCACTGTTGGAGTGTTTCTGCATTTCTAGTTCTTTGTGTATGTTTAAACAAACAATATTTTCTAAAGCCCTTTGAAATCTGCCCATAAAGAAATGGTTTCCAGAAGTGTAATTAAGTATTACTTAACCTTTCCTGTAATTATATGCATTTTCATTAAACTTACAAAGCTAATCTTACTGGGCATTACTGTATTAAATATCTTCGTCTTTTTCAGATCTCGTAGAAAATTTTGATGAAGCGTCAAAGAATGAAGCTAACTAAAACATTAATAGTTCTGGAAGCTGGCATGGACTAGATTTAAGAAATCAGCTATGTGGTTCCAAAGTTTTAAAGAAACAGAGAACATCATCTGTTAATAGTTCAGTAATATAAATATTTTGTATTTTTATGATGCTGTTTGTTCAGCATTTTCTGTCAGTTGATTTTGCATTTTGCACTTACTCCCAGGATCTACTCTTTTGGTCAAAAAGAAATGTCAGTGCAGTTTGAGGGGTGTGTGTATGTGTGTGGGTGTACATATAGTGGAGAACAAATTGGAGAACACATATTTAACCATTTACCCTTTTCCTTTGGAAATAGAAATAAAATGAATCTTCAGCATCATTACTTTGATTATCACCAAATGGTGCACAGAGGGAGTTAAGATTAACGTATTGTCCACGTTTTGTGACCTGAAGGCATTACACCATTAAAACTTGGGGTTAATTTGCTGTAACTATTGTACTTGCAGGTGTGTTTCTCAGTGTACACATATTTGTTATCAACCTTGTGTTGATCCCAGGATTTAGGGGAGATAAGCTGTTTTAGCAGCTTGTTTGGTACAGTAACTTTTTAAAAACTTGGTCTCATCAAAGTGTGCTTTTTTAACCTTTTTCAATTTTTTTTTTTTTTTTTTTTTTTTGGTCTCTGAAGTTTTGATACAAGCTGATATTTGACTCCTTCCATGTAGACTTAGCAGTATGTTCTCCTGTTGGATACTAAAGTATTTCCCAGTCAAAAGAAAAACACCTTGGTTCTCTACTGTCGGGTCGCTTCCTAAGCTTGGAGGTCTGGTTGGTAACAGTCCAGTGCACCAGTTTTGCACAGTAACAGGTTTTTGCTTGAATAACTTCAAGCTGTTCTCTTGGCATGACTGCATTTACTAGCAGCTGATGATCCACTGTCATTCTTAGGGCACTAGGAACTAAATGCACTGTGTGAACAATGCTTAGGGTGGGAGGAAAGAGTTGTTGACACTTTGCCTTGCTTCCTGCTGGGCAGTCTGTGCAGTGACTAGCTCTAAAGGGATTTTTTTCTTTTTTTTTTTTTTTTTTTTTGCCTGTAACTTACCTTGGCCTATAACCTACCTCTAGGTTTGGTGTCATCTATCTAGTAGCTTCTTACAAAACACAAATGCTCCTCAGGCATAAGGAGGACATTGGGAGGTACTGTTGGTACAGTGCAGTATTTAGGACCTTTCTTTAAAATGCTTAATGTGAAGCCGTTTTCTCAGAGGCTCTTTCAAGGTTCTTGATGTAATGTGCATTACAGTATAGTTAGACATCATTGTAACCTCTGTCAAGGGCAGCTGTGGCTTACAAAAGCCACTTTTGGTTTTTTTTTTCCTCTACATCTGTCACTTAACTATGGCTTAATTGGAACATATCAGCTTTTGGTGTAGGCTCATATGCTAGAGAACTGTAATAGTACAAGCAAACAGTCCATGAGTTCTGGAGACTTCATGAACCCACGGAAGTGGAGCTGCAGTGGTTCAGCAGCTGAACTCCTCGGTTCATTTTCTAGGCTTCGTTCAGTTTTTCCTGTTATATTTTATATACTACGTGGATCTTACTACAAAATAAAATAACAGTACAAAAGAGGAAATGCTCCCTCCTGTGTGTTGTCTGCTCCTCCCACCAGCACTGGCTGAGGAAAGCAGGTGGATGCAGCAGCTGTTTGAGACAGCACTGCATTCTTGGTGACAGTGACCAAGGAAGACATGGGGCCAGGGAGGGTCCTGTTAGAGCTCTAGGATTTACACTCCCTATACTCACTCCTATTTTCTCTGCTGTTGAAAGAAACTTTGGTTTGTTGTATGGCTGATCAGGTGCAGGTGATTGGTTCTGTTGATAAGGAAGAGATGCCTCCACAAATGTATGCTCAGGCACATGGAATTGCCTTCTGCTGCCTCTGGGAGCCCAGGGAGCAAAGGAAGGACATGAGGCCACAGGTATTTGCAGTGTTCCTCCGTTTGCTTAAGAGGCACAAGTGAAGAACCTTTCCAGGTAGCAACTATACAGAGTCTATACGTGGGACATCCCCTTCCTAAACACTAATCAGATACTGAAAATTCCTGCTTGTTCATTCTGATCTAGGACGTATGTCAGAAGTAATTCCGTGAGAGACTAAAAGAAGCCTTGGAAGCAATGATTCCCTCAGTTTATATAGCTGAACTTTCTGATTCCTACAAAATACTGATTTAGTTTTTGCTCTTGAATTTACATGTTAAACCCTCACATTTTTCCTTTGTTGACAACCAGTAAACCAACTAACTATGCTAGGTTATGTAGTTATATTATCTTCAGTTTTTTCACTGTCTCTGGAAACAGTCAACCACTTATGATTTGCTGCTGGAAATACTAGAGCTTATCAATCATTAAACTGATTTTAATTAAAAGTAGCCCATCGAGGCCGTTGTGGGAAAAGCTCTTTTTCTTTTGTATTTATTCATGGTATAACACAAACAGTGTTTGTACATGCTGATGAAAATGCAAGGTTACTAAAAATAGTTTTGAGGAGTGTTGGTAAATGAAAACTCCCCTCATAAAGGTGAACACTAAGCTCTTCTTTGCTTGGCTTGAAGCATGGTAACCACCATACTTCTGAAGCCCTTGTGCTTACTTGCTCATTACTTAACTCTGCTGATGTATTTAAGATACTGGTAATGCTACTAACATGTTAAATAACTTAGCAGTGATTGGAAAGTAGGGAAACGGAGCAGAAAGGAAATGGAAATGTCTCCTGGATTGTATGTGAGGGAGTCAAAGCTTGACCAGTGAAAAAGAATTGGCAGATGCGTGGGACAGCAAACACTGACCTTCCTGCCCTGGCTGCTAGTGCCCTAGTTTATGGCTGGGAAACCTGAGTCTGGCTGGCTTCTCTGAGGCAGGAGAGAAGTCTGTAAAAACCTGCAATTGTTTCATAGTTTTCTCTGAAAGAAATGCTTGTGTGTGATGGATGCCAGGGTTACAGCGCAGGCAGTGGGGCTGGGTGCATGGATTTCCCATGCAGAGCTGGAAAATAAAGTGAATTTACAGCTGGGGATGTTTGTAGGGTGGAAAGAGTTAATACAAAAGGGGCATTTAATGCACAATACAGACCTTGGGGTTTTTATTTTTAGCTTTTGTTATATAGCAATACTTGAAGAATGCACAGGAATGATAAGGATGAATTTAGAACTGCTGTGGAAATATGTTGATAACTTGCTCATATTTGTCAACTTTCCATGGGAACTAGGAGTTGCTATGAGCTCCCTTCTGCCAGGATCTTCACAAATAATGTTTTGGATTTGGTGTGTACAAAATGAGCCCTGGAGGTCTTACAGCTGATTTAATTAGTGAGCAGTGGGTTGATTGACCAGTGTACCTGTTAGCAGGAAGGAACTGAGGAAGCCATAAAAGCACAGTAAAGCTGTACTATATATGAGATAAATCATGCCTCTACTGAGGAAGGTCTAGGAAAGATCCTCCTGAGGTTCCTTGGAATCAGAACCCTTGCAGATGTGGGCAGTAGGAATTTCCAGAGGGCTGAGCAAAGTGTCCCTTAGCTGAAGGTGAGTGAGCGAATTCTTCCACTAGCGCTGAAGATCAGTCTGCTCGTATTATTCAAAGGCAGTACTAGTTTGTTCAACAAAGTGAGTAGTCTTTATTCTGGGGATCCAGATTTCACTAATTAAATGATCCCTGTTTTGTACTTGAGCAAATGAAGTGGTGCAGAAGAGAAGCATATCAGAACAGCAGCCATAGCAGCTTCACAGAAGGGACAGCACAAGTGCAGGAAATGGTTATTTTCCTTTAACTGTTTTCCCATTAAATAATTTTTTTAATCCCTCCCTTTTAAAGACCAATTTCCAGACACTGAAGAATTTAATGGATTTATCCAGAAACATGAGGGCTGCAGTGTCAGTCAAGGATTTGGGGAGCAAGACAAGACACTGTTTCTCAAATGGGTAATCTTGGTATGTTTGGGTGGAAGCCTGGGTTGGTATCTAGAGCAGGGTTATTGGGGCTTTCATTTCACATCCACCACTGTTACTGTACAAGAAAAAACGGGCATGTACATCTTCCAGGGCCTTGGTTTGCCTTTATTTCAGGAGTACTGCTCTACCTCCTCTATGTGCTTTGCAAATTAATGAATAGCAAACTGGATGTTTCTTGAGAGAGCTACATCTCTGTGCAGTTGGTATAAAAAGCTACTTCTGTGTGATAAATGCATAGTATTTGGTGGGTTCTCTGTGCTGTTAAATTCTCTCTCACTAAGCAACAGACCCCCGGCTTGCTCAGATGCTGCTTTTTTGTCAACTCTTATCTGTCAGATTCTCACATATTAGACAGCATCTCCTTGAATTTTGCATTGCAGGTAGATTTTTGTAGCTAAGCTAAATTAGTTTCCTCTTTGAAGTAAAATATCAACTGCTCATTTGTGTTCTTCAAGTTGTTAGTGATATTTTTGTTAAAGTATGAATGCTAAGGCAAACATAGAAACAAAAAACCTTATTCCAAGGCCTTTTGACCTTTCAGTGCACATATCCCTGCTGAATAAAAGAAGTTATGCAACCTCATGCACTTTCTTGCAACATCCTTGTTGCAGCTATAGTAACTGCTTATGTCAAAAAGTAATATTAGAAAGTATTTAATGTATTTTTAGATTCTGTCTAATGCAACTTAGCTGATAAAGAAGAGCCAGTGCTGTGAGACCAGCTCTCTACAGACATTGGAAGTGTGGCGCAAACAACATTTTGAGAACAGCAGATCTCATTTTGAGGCCACGTACGAAGCTGGAAATTTCCAAGCAATGCAAATTATTGCCTGACATAGGTAAGTGAAGATGTAAAACCTCAGCAGATGTCAGCAGGATGCCAGACCTTTGCACACCAATAGTGAAGTTCCCTGAAAAGCTTTCACTGATCTCTGGCTTTTCTGCTGCCAACAGAGCAAGGCTTTCCCCCTCCTTTGCTTTCCCAAACTGATGTCTGAGGTCAGCTGGACCAGCTTGCCCCAAAGCTACAGGAGCCCATCTTGTTGCCTTTGCCTCACCACCTGCCACTGAGCTTGAAATTTCTGGGAGATTAAATCCCCTAAGAGAGGCGTGTTTGCAGGCAGGCTGGGTGGGGATGGCCAACAGCAAAGCAGCCTCACAGGCTGGACTGAGCTGGCCTTTGAGCCCTGCTGCTGCTGAGGCTTGGCAAGACACTGCAGGGCAGCTTGTGCTGCTGCTGCCAGGGTTATACCGAGTTTGGGAAGAGGGGAGGATTGGCCATATTGAAGCCTTGGGTGATGATGTCATCAGATCCTCTAACTTGCAGTTTGTTTCTAAATTTTTTGTTGTGAAATAGGGATTCTGTCCAGTTCACTTTGCCTGCACCATGGGCAGCCCAGCATGCCCTCACTGCCCTCTGCCCCAGCCACCCCACTGCTCCACAGCTGCACAGCCTTCCCAGTCCTGCATGTCTCTTTCTAGGTGAACATGGATTTACTGGGGCAAGCTGTTGAAGTTTTCATGCTTCATGCTGCAGGTTCTTGTTCACTGAAAATCACTTTTAAATTTACTGAGATATTTAATATGGGCTTTCCACTTCTGTGACAAGATCTAGTTTCAGATGGTTTCTGATACATGCTGTTGAATTAAAAATGACTCTAGTTTGCTTACAGCATTGTTATAATCTCCAGGGAGTAACAATGCAACTGAATTCCTGCTCTGTTCATTTTGAAACCTTTGCTCTATTGCTGGAGACTTGGCCTGCTCTGTGATTGACACTTGCAATTAGTGACATTTTGCATGTTTCCGAAAGAATGCAAATACAGCCTAAAATAATTTTTACTTTGAATAAGGATTTCTCCTCCTGTATGTCCTAAGTTTCCCATAGCCTGCTTCCACAGTTTGACTGAAAGACATCGGGTTTTCTCATGATTTCCTGATGGATATTTGGGCAATTTGCTGAGGCTTCCTTCTATTTTGATACAGAAGTGATGTCAGTCTTCTAAAAAACAGGGAACGTGTTATTTTCTAGTCTTTACCATATCACCTTTCAGCAGCATGATTTCAGTGTTGTTGTAAATTATTAACTTTTGAACACAGGGATATTATTGCCTCTAACTCTTCTCCTGCCCTTTGAGTTACAGGGTTGCTTTCATGTGCAGTGTGCACTGAGAAATCATGTTGGCCACTTGCAGCCCTGAAATTGTAATAGTTCATCCCATTACACGGTGATTTTTCCAGCTCAGTTCTCCTGAGAACCTTGAAATAGGTTTTCCATAAAAATATTCCAGATGCTCTTTTTTCTTTTAAAGGCTATAGTCAGATTTGAAGGGATAATCTAGCCATTGTTTCTAGTGGAATACATGTTCTATCCTGATGATTTTGTAAATTATAGGGGATTTTTATAGTGCAGTCTGGCTTGCTGAGAACCTGGTGAGTTCTTTGAACAAGCTGGCTTGTTCTTTGGCTACAAGCAGACAAACATCATTAGCATCTTAACTGATGGAAACTCTTCCACGAAAAATGCACACAGTCTTACTGGTTTTAATCTGCACAAGCACTTCATGGATTTGCAGTGAACTGTAATAAGAGGTTTAGGTGTCTTATACCTCCATTTCCTCAATGGCTCACAGTAGCATCATCAGGAATGTACACTCATTGTGTTTGCCTTTGTGTGACTACAGTTCTGTCATCTTCCTTTCTCTATAGCTCTTGTGGTATTGTCTGAGAAACAGGACTACTGAATGTGACTGCCATCCCAGTGTGCTGGTACTTTCAAACTGCTCAGGTCCTCATTTCATTATGGTTCAGGATGGCCAGTATTTGTTGGAAAAGAAAAAAAGAAAGTAGTAACTACTCAGAACAAGAATTCACTTGCATTGAATTATTATGGTGAGCAATTCTTTTTATTAGTTTCTCTGTTGAGACATTAATTCTTGGAATCTCTCAGAGGGATGTCCTGGGTTCTGACAATTAATCTGCGTTAAAATTTGTATGAGATGTGCCTTGGTTCGATTTTTGCCCTTTTATCTTAACACTTAGATAAGCCAAGATAAGAGAGAGGTGATTAAATACTTGTCCTCAAATACTCCTGCCCTCGTAAGCAGCCCCATGAAAAATTACTGCAGGAGGAGTTACATGCATTGGTCTACTTGCACGATAAAAACAAGCTTTAATAGTTATTCCTACCATATTTAAGCAATCCTGTTAAAGCAGAAACATTTGCAAGTTTTATACTTGGAACGTCTCTCTGGTTTGATAAAAGCAAAATAAGACAGATGTCAAGGATGCCAAAGAGCATTTTTCCTTTTCACCCCTCACTCTCTCCTCCAAGAGTGCAGCTTCTTGATGTATGTGCTGTTATTTACTGTGCCCTATTTAATTCTGTATCATAGTTAAAATTGTTTGCAAGGGTTCTGGCACATTGAAATGGGATACCAGCCTTTTTTAGCAAACTCAAAGCATTCATCTGACTGACTGCTGAGGTACAAACATGAACAACACAGAGACATCTCTCACTGAGATGTTGAGGAAATAGCTGCTCAGGCCCTCCCAAGTGTCTGACTCACAGCACTCCACAAAATCTCAATCTTGTGATTTAGCAAGGCATAAATAAGCCCAAGGTGGTTTTTTTATAGGCTTAATTGCACCCAATGAAGCAGTGTCTTTTTGCTTGAGCAGGGAGTTGCTACACTGCTGCAAAGGCAAACCAGTGCCAGGAGAACAGGAAGGTTCCAGCAGAGCCATGGAGTTCATGGGACAAGCAGCAGGAGTGTGTGTGCACTTCCGTGGCATTTGGTGGTGGGGTTTGCCTGTGCCGGTAAGACTGATTGATTGATTCCCCGTTTGCCATCACTGCTGACTCAATAAATGAGATGATCAAGATGAGCATGTGTGTTTCAGGTTTTTTTGTTGTTTGTTTGGGTCCTTTTCCCCCTTGTATGGACTAGTGAAAGAGAAATGAACCAGGGAAGTGGGCATGCCTGCCTAGAATAATTACTGGTTGTATTTTGTCAGATCTTTATGTAAAACCAATGACACTATTGTTCCTTTCGCTCAATTTTTGTGACTTAATATCTATAAGAAATCATGACAGTTTTGAGGGGACGTTAAAGATCATCATCAATTTCAGCCCCCTTGCCACATTCCCGTGTCTGCAGGATTCTAGACTTGTCCAGTCCATATCTAACACCACACCTGGCAAATGGGAATTTTAAGTATGTTTCCATGAATAAGGAGGCCAGCACAGGCTGGTATGTGAAGCATTTGCTAAGCTTGTACAACTGCAACCAGTGGGCTGTTTTCCACCATTAGGGGAAGGGGCTGGAGCCAATGCCATCCCAGCCACTGCTGGGCTAATGCTCGGACCCCAAGGATTGCCTGTCAGACACAGAACATGAGCGCTCAGGGGAGAACACAATGTTCCATTAATGTTGCATCATTGTATTGTGTAATGGGCCTTGCTGGGTACTAACTCCTTTGTTCTCTGTAAAAACACTGAATAAAAGATGTCCCTTTACCTTAAACCTCCATGGGGATTGTAAAATTAATGGCAGCTGGTTTTCAGTAGTTGTGAATGGCAGTAAGGTCCAGTTACAGGGCTCAGGGCTTCTTCCTTACAGAAATAGCAACAATGTCCCAGCATGATGGCGTGGATGACAGGATCCATCCCACACATACTGCCTTTGAAACAGACCTGAAATCATTGAATAATCACCATTTTGTGATAGTTGCATTGAGGTGTTTGTCATCTGGCAAAGCATTCTTGTTTACTGGTCAGCTTTCTTTTTTCTGGCCTGTTAGATTAAATGGCATTTTTACCAAGCTCAAATATTTTCTCAATCAAAGTCTTTAGTAGTAGGGAGCACTTTGAAGTCAACTTAGAAAGCACACTCAGTTCTTTCTAGTATTTGAAGTTCTTTGCCTATTGCATAAATTACAGGCCTAATGCACTCCCCTTACTCCCACACGTGACTATAATTCATGTAAATTATATTGAAATTCAATTTGTCTTCCCCAAGCCTGAATTTGTTAATCACTTGGACACTGCCACAGTCATGAAGCCATGAGCCTGCCACAATTCTTCTGAATTGTCAGATTTCTTTCTTGTAGCCTTATACTTTTTATTCAAACACCCTCCTATAGCATCCACTTCCATGTTACCATACTACATAAAGTCCTGGCTCGGTTTTGGCTTGGTTGCCTTATTCAGCCAAGAGACAGGATTTTAGTTATTATTTGTCAGATGCTCAGCTTCTTGCAAACTATAGGGGGAGATGTTTGCTCATCAGGTTTTTTTCCTAGTTTGAAGAACTCATTTTCGTTGGAAGAAAAGAAAAATCCAGCCAGCAAACAATATTTTTGTGTGTCCAATGAAAGAACCCCCTTGTTGCCAAAGGGAGAATGAGGGAGAGGGACTGCTCTGTTTTTATTTCAGTTTCATGATGTTTGGCTTCTTTCTGCAGATGGGTACTACTCTTATCCTTTGATGCTTGGAAACATGATCTTTCTACCCAGACTGCTTTTCACTTTATTCCTTTTTTTGTTTTGCTACGATTTATATAAAACTGTCATATAATTAATACAAAATCATTTGTTTAATAAAAAAACCTATATAACTGTAAAGAGAATAAGGGATTTGGTATCAGATATAACAAATGGGTAAATCAATTCCTTCATTTTCTCAGTTTTAGCAACATTATTCCCTTTACAGATAATTTTCTTTCATATCATATGTGGTACTTGAGAATCAGTGAAGGTGACTTATTTCTAAAGGAAAAAAAACCTTTTTTCTAAGCCTTTTCCTGCTTTACAGTTGCCTGTATTGTAGCAGCCTGGAGGGAAGGTGCTGTTGCTGCAGCCAGGTCCTGTGTGTACCTGCACAGAGCACAGTCACTTCAGGCTCCTGTTTTATAACACTTCAAAATTGTATCAATTTCAGAAAAATAGTTTTGATGTCATGTGAATGTGATCTTCAGAGAGTAAATTAAATGGGTTATAACTGTCTTCCCTAGTGAATTTATGGCGTGAGGAATTTCAGGTCAGCTCAGTTGACTGCCTCATTTTTCAAAGCGTTTCACTATGGGTTCTACATTTTCAGTTAAGCTGTTGCTATTTAAAAAGATGACTTCCATGTCATTTGCAAAGCATGTAGAAGCTGGAGGCAATTCAGCATTTTGACACTCTTAATTAACTGATGGCCTGTCATGAAAGCAGGTTGTAATTAAATGATATAGTAATTTTGGCCGTGCTGCCTTCCAAACTATTTTTATATCTCAGCAGAATAATTCAGGTGGTGACATCATGTCAGTATATGTGCTTCTCCTTCCTCAGTGCCTGCTCAGGAATTGTTACTCATGGTTTGAAATAGCTTTAAGAAAATAAATTCCAACCAGTTCTTGGTGAAAAAGGAAATAGAAATTTTTTAAATTTCCTGTCACAGATTGTGGCCTATTATCCTGTCAGGGTCTGTGCAGATAACTTGTAATATGTGACAACATACATGTCCTGTAAAAGAGACTCACACATTCAGGGTTTCTAGGGCAATCCAGATGGGTTCATGAAAAATGGTGGGAGAAAAAGGTAATTTTGATGGCAACAGAGCCTGAGCCTTGGGATGCTGGTAATTGTTTGAGTAAGATTGTATTTAGATTTGGGCCCACAATACTTTTGACTAATGAAGATTATGCTGTCTTCAACTAGAGGGGTGGTTGTTGAAATGGGAGTGCTTTTACTGGATAAGCAAACAGTTTTATGTAGGTATTCCAGGATGGACATGTCCCTAACACAGCCTGACAGTGTTACTGTTCAGAAATGAGTGGGATTTGTCAGGAGCCAGTAATACCCACTGCATTTTGAGCCAGGTTCTTTTGATGTCCATTTTCTGATGTGCTGCCCTGGGGAAATCTGCCATCTATTCATCTATTCAATCCTTTAATAACATCCCTTGTGCCAGGAACATCATAATGCTGAATGCCGTGACTGAGACGTTACTATGAATATACTGAAGATCCTTGCTTGGTGTACGATGAAACAATCTTTGGGGAATAAGTGAAACAAAAGAGTGTGTAGGATATCCTTTAATTCAATGAGGAATGTGGGTGGAGAAGTAATTGAAATGAACAAGATGCTTTGGATTTTCGTAAATGCCTTAAATGCTTCAGGGTGTGCTTAAAGCTTTGTGTGTGTGTGTGAGCCATTTCACAGCTCGAAGAACTGATGAAAGCAGCAGCCCATGTTTTTAACCATTCTTTACCTGCCCCCCATCACCTTTCCCCTGAGGTATGAGCACTGTATTCCCTGTGGCAGTTCTGATAGAGGAGAAATAACCCAATGAAGAATTTTAGGCCTGTGTGTGGCTGACTGACAGCCACCTGCTGCTGAAAGCTACTGCAGTGTCTGCCTCCCCTCTCCGAGCCCTCAGCAGTGGCAGCTGGTTTTGGCCCTCCCCTACAGCAGTCACCAGTTGCCTCGGTCAAGTGTGGTTGAATTTGAGCAACATATTCCTGAGTTATTTCAGAAACAAAGATGTGCCTGCAATCTGCAGCACAGGTGTGTGAGCCCTTCTCCTTTGAAAGACAGCTTCAAATATTCTGTGCACAAAGGATGGTGGTTTTGATGCCCACTGCACCCATTGTCACTGGGGAGCAGTAGGGTGGAAAAGACCAAGTTGCCAACAGCAGATGAGCCAACAAAGTGTTGTGAAAATGATGCCTGTCAGATTCTTTCAAGAATAAAATCCCTTTTGCTGGAGTTTGACTCCAATCACACCTTGAATGATTTAATTACCAAAAATCATTAACCAGAGCTTGAGAGTCATGTATGTCCATGCATAGCAGCTACTCATCTATCTCCAGTGCAACAAAGAAAGGAAATGCTTAAGATAACAATGAGCCAACTACATCTATCACTTCCTTTCAAGTAAGTTTCAGTTCCTCCCTAAAGAAAACTCAGCTCTTCCTTTGAATCTAGAAAGACCTAAAGAATAAACTCATATATACATATTAGATCAAACCCTTCACATAAGCATTGAAAAGAAAAAAAAAGGTACTGTAGATGAAGGTTTATACTTTTATACTTATGTTTACTTATATCCTCAAAAAAAAGAGGCCCCTCAAACAACAACACAAACCAGACTGGAAATATGTAGCTGCATGGTCATAGACAAGTTGACAATGCTACACTTGGACTGAAAACTTTGTCTGAAACATATTTCCTACCTCAAACAGAAACTGTGAGCTTCATGGAAGCTTTGTGTCCTCACTGCTCCTGCTGTCCCTCATCCTCTGCCTTGCTTTGCCCCAGCACTCACTGGGCTCCTTCGCTCTTCATCCTCCCTTCTCCAACCAGGACCAGCAGCTTTCCCTCTCCTCCTTCAGGTTCACAGACCTGCAAATCTGGAGGAAATGGTGAAAGAAATAATGAGAAAAAATGATATTATATTATGATATTATATTCCCCTCAGGGCCCCAGTGCTGCACATCCCTGTCTGTGAGGCACAGAGGTGGGGTGCATCCCTGTTTGCTGCGCTCTGCCAGCACAGGCTGTACAAGGAGTCAGATGGAGCAGTTTCTCACCTTCATCTGTTTGTTTTGTCTTTGTTCCCACCTTGGACTTTGATTTCTATTTCGGTGCCTTCCACACAACCACAGAACAGCAGAGCTTCTCTAACTCAGTGACACAGCCCTCAGCTCTGCCCATAACCCTCTCCCTGTCAATAGGGATAGGACTGAGGAATTAAAAGCTGAAAATGACACCATATAAAGATACAGAGAAACCTGAGATTTAAAGATAAATTGAAAACATCATCATCTTTGCAGAAGAAGGATAAGGAGGTACATAGCAGAAATAAACAGAATTGAGGGTTACACAGAGAACAATTTTCCTATACGAGAAAAAAAAAGGGTATTGAGTTAAATTGTGCAGTAGAGCATTTACATCTGCTGGAAGAAAATACTTTCAAAGTGCCACAATTAGTGCCTGGAACTCACCGTTACAAGACATCACAGACTAAAACAGAATTTAAAATGATTAGATGCTTTTCTCCATGTTTAAAATGTGTCTCCATTTATATAAGTACAATGATAAGCAGATTTATTTAATTTGTTTACTGAATCTAAAAAATTCTGACAGCTTTTTTGGTCATAGAATATAGTTATGCTGGAAGAAATGAAAGAAAAGACACATCAAAAGATATCAACTTCAACAGTCATAATAGTGAGTTATTTAATAATACTGATGTTGATGTGATTTTTCAATTTGCAACAGTTTTATTTTCCACTGTCTGTAATTAAAATCAAGTCGAGTTTGAATTGTAGTGTTTCAATTTCTCTAAAATTCTGTCATCCTTAGAATTTTCCTTGCATCTAAAGCACTGACATTCAAGGGAGTGGGTTCTGTTCACAAAAACAGTCATTCAAAAATCCTCCAAAAAACATCCTCTGTGCTGCTGTTTGCTGGTGGAATTCTTCTCTGCCAGTGTCTGGTGAGGTTTGCTCCCAGCCAACACATTGCATAAGCCTTGCTTCTAGGAGTGAGTGCCCCAAGCATGTCCACTGAAGCCCACAGAAATGCCTGAGATGTTATTTGTGAGCTTCTAAGCTCCATTGTAGGGCCTTTTTTTGGTCTAGGTTGGAGACTCGGTTTAAAAATCACCAGTTCTTCACCACTGTGCTTCCTATTGGCCGTGAAGTGTGGAAGATTTTGGTGGTGCATATGGAAAAGTGTGTAGGGCTGTCAACAACTCTGAAACTTCTTTGTAGAAGTTGTGAGACACTTCTCTATAGAGTTGTGCTGGGCCCTCCCTCCTCACCTTGAGGCAGGTTTTTTTAGACCAAACTGGAATGAATTATTACTTTTATCCAAAGAATGAGAATCTCAATTCTCCTACCATCCGCCATCCTCTGGCACAGCTCCAATTACTCCAATTACTCCAAATACTCCATTATTCCTGGAGTACTATCAGCCTTAGAAGAGTTTTATATGACTGAGGAAATTAAATGCTAGCACATTCCAGGGACACCCCAAAATACAGGGGATAAGTTGTAAAGTCAGGAGTTCTACAATTCCAGGCCAAACACTTAAATGCATTTTTTGAGTGATAACGAGCAGGTATTTAATCCTCACAGGGTGACTAGCAGGTTTCAACTGTTTGTAAATTACTTTCAGATCTTCAAATGGAAAATATGTATCTGTCAGCATTTTAGGGAGAAGAATTGCTGTACATGGAGTCAATGTCTCAAACTCCTGTTCATTTTTGAATCTCAAAGTTCTTTTGTCTCAGTGAACCAGAAAGCACATATTTAGGTGGTGATTTCATATCTTCCAAATGATGGGTTTTCAGGTAATCATCATAATAATCTTTCCCATAAGAGACTCTCAAGTGGTTTCACAGACCTTCCTAAGGACTTATGGAAAACTTACTCATGCTGAAGATATAACTACTTTTACTGCCCACAGGGAGAGGGGATCATGGGGGTTAAATATCCCTCAGCAAGGCATCAAAGTTGAACAAGAACCTGTTTCTCCCAATTCCGGATCCTGGCAGGTTTTTTGTTACTAAGCACAGACGTGTTCATCTGGAATAGCCTCACAAATACATGAACCCCATGAGTATTCACTAAAGCCACTTCCAGCTTCTGGCCAGAACAGGAATGTAATCAAAAAGGCACTCAAGCATTTCCAGGGCTTCTAAATACGCATGAATAACAAAATAAACAATAAGAATTAAATGATCCAGTTGTTTATTGGAACTACTAAATCCTGTAATTTGACTTCTTGCTTAGCAGAGGCTTTCAAATTACCTGAGTACCACATCTCACACTCAAATACTGAGTCCAAATAACAACCCTTGAAAAGTTGTCCTGTGAGTATGAGTGAGTTTGCACATGGATTTGTGTCTTCACTCCCTAATCTCTTCCTTGCACTAACCTCAGCCCTGCCATGACCAGGATGACTCTGCTACCACAATGACTTCAGCTCCCTCCACGTTCTCTGCCAGGCCAGGGCACTCACTGACAGACTGGCTGCTGTCACACTGAGTATGGACTGGCAGAGCTGGACTTGCTTTGGATCAGCCCCTCTGTCTCTGGCCATGGAATGACACAAAAATTGTAAGAATTAAATTTCCTTTGAGACTTACCGCTTTTTCAGCTGTGGCAGAAATTGGCCAAGAAATCCTAGAGATACAGGAAAGATGCAGGGGGAGAGAAAGACAAACAATTTAATTGAATAAGTGCTATTTCTTTCTGGGTGTAATAATCTAAAATGGGTGCCAGAGGGAGAGAAAGAGAAAAAATTGAGATGTCCTTGAAGTCCAAAACCCTTGCTCAAGCTGCCACAGAGGTTTAAAACAGATATGAACACAGATCTCTTGGAGAATGTCTGGAGCATAGACAGAAAAGTGATGGATGTTCAAGATTTAGCCAGCATAGACAGTAAAGAAGTTTTACCCCTTTCAAATGCATAAACGATTGAGTTTACTGTTGAAAAGGATTACCATGCAATCTTTTTTTTTTTTTTTTTTTTTTTTTAACTCCTTAGGATACATGGCACATATAAAATTTAAACTGGACAAAATAAGAATAGGTATTGAGCATGGAATGACTCTAAACTGACTCACACAATGAGATGGTGACCTAGCAGGCCTTTTTCCTTCCAAGAGATTACGTCCTATCTGGTGGAAAATGCATCATAGATTAATTAAGTGCCCATGTATTAGTGGCTTTATCGTATGACTCACTAATACTGAGTTAACCTTAATATAGGATTCTGAGAATCTTAAGCCAAGGATTTTATTGATTCACACTGTTCTGGTGCAGGTAGTACTTGAGTTTAATGGATGAAGACTGCACAGAATTTAGAAAAATCAAAGATTCAAGGCTGATGAGGTAATCAAAGCGTATGAAGACAGACACCACAGGAGCTGGGCCAGTCCCTCAGCCACTAGAGGGCAAAGCCAGAGCACTGCAGTTCGCAGTACTGTCTGCTCGCCGCTTTCCAAGGGTGTTGTTATCAGCGAGGGCGTTTATTTTACAACAAAAACTGGTTAAATGATCACTAAGCCCTTCACTAGGAACGGCGTTAGTAATGAATACTTAGAGTATTGTTTCTGTCAAAGCGTGGCATGCAGGCAGTTATTAGCAACTGTGCAGAAAAAAAGCCAACATTTTCTTCCATGGAATTGTGAATAAAAGCTTCAGTCACTCAAGAGGTTTGGACTCTTAGGCTCACAGCACAGGCCTTTCCTACTCGAGATCTTGCATATCGGTAGAAGGCTGAGCACTTGTATCAGGAACTACACTGGGACATGATGAACATTTTTCTGCAAAGTTTTCTAGGTTTTTGATGGTACCAGACCAGACCGAGAGACTCCTGAATGTTTCAGTGACAGATTTTGGAGACATCCAGAGTCTTATGTACAATCCCCTACCAAGTCAGCCTTTGACCTTCTAATATTGAGAATTCTTGTTCTGTCCACTGGTTCTTGCCCTCTCCTGTGCAATGCAGTTATCAAGCATCTATTCTCTGCTCACACTAAATTTCTCACTGCACTTTTCAGAGATCAGGCATGGGTCAGCTTTGGGGTGGACCTGAGAGACTGCTTTGCACGAGATCAATGTGCTGTCTGTGACAGTGGCCAGAAGCAGATGCCTGAGAAGAGTTTAGTAGCAGGATAATCATACAGTCACACTTGTCAGGAGTATCCTCCCAGCTTCCAGCAATGCATGTCTCAGGCTTCCTGAGTGAGAAAAGTTATCTTGGTATGCAATATGCTTCAAAGGCTTCGCCTTCTGTGAACGAGTCCACCCATCCCTTCAACCATCACAAACACTGCCATCCCCACGGCTGCTCCCATCATGTGCTGAACAGCACATGAGCTGTGTCAGATGATGCTGAAAGGGATGACAGGTTGTTACTTCTTAGTGCCCCAGGAAATCAACTTCTGCATAGACAAGCAGCCAGAATCCACAGCTACAGACACAGAGTTCTACCTCCCGGGGAGCAGACTTACAGGACTGAACTCCTGCTTCTGTTAAAATTAAGTTTTTACAACCTCCTGATTTTGACATTCCCAATGCTGGGAAATCCAGCTTGTCCCGTCCTAAACTGTCCTGGTGATTAATTACCCACCCTGGTAGAAGACCTCACAGGAAGATGAATACATTTGCATACACTCTACTGAATCTTGAAGGTCCTTAAAACCTGTAATTGAACCACCCCTTCACCTCCTTTTTTGACACTGAGATAGATGGAATAGATTGAATCTTCTCACTTTCAGTCCAAATGATTCTTATTGATCTTATCACTCTCTTCAGCTTCCTGAAGGGTGGCTGTGCTGAGCTGGGGGTCGGTCTCTTTCTCCAGGCAACAACAGACAGAACAAGAGGACACAGTCTCAAGCTGCGCCAAGGGAGATCCAGGCTAGAATTAAGGAGGAAGTTTTTCACAGAAAGAGTGGTCAAATACTGGAATCATCTGCCCAGGGAGGTGGTGGAGTCACCATCCCTGGATGTGTTTAAAAAAAGACTGGATGTGGCACTGGGTGCCATGATCTAGTTGAGGTGTTAGAACATGGGTTGGACTCGATGATCTTAAAGGTCTCTTCCAACCTAGAAATTCTGTGATTCTGTGATTCTGTGATCTTCTCTGAACCATCTCCTTTTCAGGTCCTATTAAGGAATTAAGGAATTTAAGTATCAGACTTCAGGAGCAGTGGGATTAGTACCAGAAAAATAGAGACCTCTTTCTATATTCTCCTGTTTATAAGCCCAAGGATTGCATTATCCTCTTGGCTACAGCACCACACCACCTGCTTATTTTCTCCTGATTATATGTGATGATTCTTGAGGTTTTTGAGCATTAACTTGTAAAAGCACAAATTCTGTCATCCTATAATAACTCCTCCCTCTATTGCTTGATGCATGTTTTTACATTTGGCTGTACAAAAATGCACAGTACTTGTTATCAAGCTGTCTCAGCTACTTTGCAGCATGACTTGTTATTTATTAATCCCTAATGCTTACATCACTTGCAAACTCTTCAAGTGATGATTTTATGTTCTTCTTAAAACCATTAATATCAATACAATGCAGTGTAGAACTAATTGCCATAGAATGCAGAAACACATTCTTTAATGATGACTTTTTATTTTTCCTCTTTGAAACTGTCAGTTAGTTAGAGTCTCAACAGTTTAATAAGCGCTGTGATGAGTTGGTATCATTTTGGCTTCTTAATTAAAATGCTGCAAGTTACCAGAACAAATATTTTGCAGATCTACTTACCTTCATCAACCAAACTTGTAATGCCATTTAAAAAAATCAAATTATTTTCACAAGATTTATTTTCCACATTAATTTGCAGTTATTGTGTTTCCACTCTTTAACTCTTTTTCAATCAAGTAATGTAGATAATGTCCCATTTTATTACCCAGAATTCTTGTCGGTCTGGCAGGTTGTAATTACCTTGGTCACCTTGTTTACCCTTTTAAAATAAGGATAAAATATTTCATCCAGTCCTCTGGAACTTTAACAGTGTTCCAAGATTTATTAAAAATCAACATTAATGGTCTAAAGATACTCTGTGCCAGTGCTTTTAAAACTTTTGGATGCAAGTTACCTGCAACTGCTGATAGCCAACTTCATTAGCTTCTGTTTAACATCCTCCTCAGTGCTTGTTGTAATGGAATTTATTTCATCATCGTCATCATCATCATCAGATATTTCTGTATCATACGGCTCTTCCTCAAAAACAGACCAGGAATGGCTATTGAGTTCTTCTGCTTTCCTACACTGTTGGTAACCATTCCACTATTTCTACCTAGGAACACAGCAAAGACATGAAACTTCCTTTTCTCCAGGTTTCTGCAAGTTTCACCACTTAAAAAATCCTCTTATTTGTCCTTAACTCTGTTGTTCAAAGATTACTCTGGCATCATTTTGAATGCCCTGGAACTCCTAGATCCCAGAGTACACACATGGTTACACACATCTTTGTATTGACCCTGTAACTCCCTGCAACCAGGACACCTCAGAGGTTCCCTTCACCTTACTAACTGTGGTCCTCTCTCCCCCTTTCCCGTCCCCTGCCTTTTGCAAATTGGAGTATCCTCTTCTCTCTGCTCTCCTTTATGCCTTTTCCTTGGTAGCTTCTCATAAAGAACTGGGAAAAATACTCGGGAAAAGAGGTGGCAAGCTCAATAGCAAGCTGTCTCATGGAATAGTATCAGACACCATTTCTTATGATGGCTCACGGATATGGAAGAGCTGCAGATACATTTTGGAGAGTTTGTAACTTGGACTCTTGCGCCAAGTGAAAGGTCATGGTCCATGGTCCATGTCTTACAGCCTTGCTGTGGCTTGGGATCAAAATTATTGGTTTGGTTTGTACACAGTGTTTCTCACTATCAATATTGAAATGTTTCTTCTTCTAGCAGAGGGAGCACATTGAGAACACAGGACGGGCAATCTCCCTGCTCTAAGCTCAGGTGTCTGGCACCACAACTGCCTGGAGCAGCTCCCTGGAGCTTATGGACTTTGCTGCTCCTCTAGACACATCTTCATTAGGAACAAGTCACGAGGCATCCAAGATACCCAGGAGGAATGGTGAATGAGACCATGTCCCTTCACCTTAACTCACGGAGATGATTCCCATTGCTCCCAACTCCTGTTTTGCATGCTTTCATGCTTTGCCTTCTTGCAAAACAGCCAGTTATGATACCCTTCAGGAAAAATCTCTCTGTGTTTGGTGAGAAGACATCCCAATGAATGGCTGTATCCAGAGGAATAAAAGTAGAACAAAATTATGGTAGCCATATGCCTCTGTGAGACATTCACAGATGGCAAAGCTATGCACTGGCATGCATTTGGCCAGAGGTTACGGAGTGTTACACCACTCACTCTTTAATTAGTTTCCTTTTTTTTTGGTCAGGCATATTGTGTGTTTATCAGTCTGAGGTGTTTCATGAGAACCATTTTGAGGACAGCAATTGTGTATTGCACCAATCTGAACCCCTCATCTGTGCTTCACAAGCATGACAACACTAATTGCTAAAGAGATAGCAAGTTGGGGTTAACCAGGAATGCTTTATGGGAGTAAATAAATTCCATCTCCATTAACATGCTACTCCCAGCTATGATGGATGAGCATTTTTTATTTCCTCAGCTATTTGCCCATGGATTGATGATTCAGTTGATTGGGAGTATCTCATATTTTTCGCTTGAAAAGCACATAGTTCCACCAGAATCAATGAATAAACATTAAGTGCTTCCCTTTCATTTCAAGCGGGATGGGCTGATGCTCTTGGAGCAAGGAGGCCTAGATTTTATCATCGGGGCTCATTACACTGCATTCACTGACTTATGTGGTAAGTTAATGGAAAAGCCCAACCTGCTGGAAAGTGATGGCCTGTAAGTGTGAAGGCCTGGGAAGAGGGAATGGCCGTGCAGATGCATTAGCAGCCACCACACTCACCTTTCCCTCCTTCCTGGGCTGACATGGCACTGCTGCAGCTGGGAGATCACGGACTTGCACAAAGGTGAGGGGACAGCGACTCCTTCCCATTTCTCGGCACCAAGCGAGCATTTCCTGAGGGGGAACCGAGGTGAGGCTTCCTGAGGCGAGGGATGGGGTGTTCCTGAGGCGAGGGCTTCCCGAGGAGGGCGATGAGGGGGCTCCTGAGGCGAGGGGTTCCTGACGCGAGGGGTGAGGGGTTCGTGAGGAGAGGAGTGAGGGGTTCGTGAGGCGCTGGCCGCTCGCTCGCCCGGGTGAGGCTGCAGGCGGCGGTGAGGGCGCGCTGTGCCGGTTCTCAGCCCGGGACCGGCCGCCCCCCGCCCACCCCACGCCGGCGGACCGCGGCACACGCGGGGAGTGACATTTCCTGGAGTTCCCGAGCGCCCGCAGCCGGGCGAAGAGTCCCGCTCCCGGCATGGGCGGCCGCCTCCTCTTGGAGAGAGAACGGGTGAGACTCCGGGCGCGGTGTCACGGTTTGCCGTGCCCTGCCGGCTCGCCATCGCGGCTTCTGTGGGGAACGAGCGTGGTCGTTTGTTGTTGTTTGGTGGGTGTGGGGTTGTTTTTATTTTTCTTTTTTTTTTAATTTTTTCTTTTCGTGTGTTGTGTTTCTCTTTTTTTCCTTTCTTTTTTTTTTTTTTATTTTTATTTTTAATTTCTGGAAGCCTCTTTGCTGACGATTGAACGTGTCTGCCAACGGATGGCTGCCGGCCTCGCACCTCTCGGGGCGGCCGAGGGCGACTCGCAGGATGTCCCTCTCCGATTGTGGAGACACTTAACATGAAATGGCGAGATAACACAGGCTTTCCAGCCGCGAGTCCTTCTGACCAGGTTTTGTGGAGTGGTCACGCCACACACACTGCAGCCGGTGCCCGGAGGCGCGTCCCTCGGCCGCGGGACACCGGCAGCGCCCGGTGGCGGCGGCGGGTGCCCGGTGCCGCCCCCGCCTCTGTGTGTGCGTGTGGCTGCGGGGGCCGCGGGCTCGGCGGGTCCCCGCGAGGACAGAGCGGGCGGCTGCTCCCGCTCTCCGGCCGCTGCGGGGGTGCCGGTGCGGGCCCCGGGGCCCGCTGCGGGGCTATCGGCGCGGACCCCGCGGCGCGGGGCGGGGGCGCGGCAGCTCCGCGCCGCCTCCCCGGCGGTGCCGCAGTGCCGTGCGCTGCCGCCGGGGCCGGGCAGGGGGCGCTGCTGCCGGGCGCTGCGGCGGCCTTGGCCGCGGAGGCAGCGAGCGAGCCCGGCTGGCGGCGGCGAGGGCGCGCCGGTCCCCAGCGCTGCCGGGGCGGACCCGGGAGATCCCCCTCGCCATGCAGACCCGGCGGCGCCTGCTGCCTCCCGAGGTGAGTGAGCGGGGTCCGGCGCGCCGCCCGCGGGCCCAGGAGGCCGGGACACCCCGCTCCCCAGGCCCCTGCCGCCCGCAGCGAGGCCCCGCGGGCGGGCGGGCGCGGAGGGCTCCGGCGCCTCGGTGGAGCCGCCGTATCGCCGACAGCGCCCTGGGCCTGCCGGCTCCGGGCGCCTCGTCGCCTCGCCGCCCTTGTCCTCGGCACGCCACCGAGGGGAAGGCAGCGGTCGCCCCCCAGCCCTCCCCGGCGGCCGCCGTGGTCCTTAGAGCTCCCTCCCTGCCGTTCCCCCTCCGTCCCCGGGTGTCCGGACTGGGTGACCCGCTCGCTCGGGGCACCTTTCTCCCCGCGCCGGCGATCCCGGGGATTGGGAAGGAGCCGCTGCTCCCCCCGGGACGCCCCGGGAGCCGCGCGGGGCAGGGCGAGGTTGTGCCCGGGCAGCCGCGGCTGCCGGCTCGGGCAGGGGAGGATCCCTGTTTGCATCTCGTGCCCTTTTTATGGCCTGATCTCCGCTCTCTCCCCGGGCCGGGAATGTTACTTGCTCATCGCGATGTGTAACAAGTCACTCCTGCAATGGTGGTAGTGGTGGAGGGGGATGGGGAGAGCGGGCGGGATGCGTTTTATAACATCTCTAATTACGTGAAATTGTGGTCATGTCTCACTCTAAGAATAACTGGCACTCTTGACATGTCAGACTTTTTGCAGAGGTGGGCTAGTTTCTTGCTCATAAATGTTATGGTTAAATAGGTGCCTGTGGCAGAATGTGGCTCAAGAAATGTTTTTATCTTCTTAACCAGACAGAGAAACAAGTAGCAGATGGAATTTGATAGACTTTATGTTTTCGTGTTAACGATCTTCTTTATTTATAGACAGGATAATCCTTATTATTTTATCACAGAGGTTTTTTCAGAGAGTGTAATTTTTATACATATTTTCATTCAGTTCAGATATTAAAAGTTAACTGAATTCCATCGGTCTTCTTATTAAGTGTGATTGTCTCAGATTAGAATTTCTGAATAACTCTGCCCTCAGTTTTTGGGTCCAGACTGAACCCAAACCTGGAAGGAGCCGTGTAAAAACAAATAAAATAGTAATAGTAAAAAAGATGCTCTACCTGAACAAAAGCTTTTATTTTCTTTGGGCAGCATTTAACTGACTAGGCAAGGCTTTAAACATTGTAATTAACTTCTGTTAGCAATTAATTTTCAATTGCATGGAACAAATCCAGATTTTAGATACACCTTCAGTGGTAGAGACATCCAAATCCTTTGTTACTGCCTGAACCCTCCGTGTGCTTCTTTTTATAAAGTCACGGCATGTGATGCAAAATGAGAAGAACGGTCTCCTTGACCCAAGAGAGACAAATTTAAAAATCTCTTCAGAGGTTTGGGGAATCTGAAATGGAAGCTTAAGAAGGATCTAAAATTTCAAACAAGCCTCCCCCTCTAATTGAAGCCCTGATCAGCCCTGAACAAGTTACCATGTTCTGACACACTGTGATTTATTTGCATTGCTTTATGGTGCCTGCTTTAGTGTGTGAGAAAGGAAGAAACCCACCCCAAAACCGCCGTGCTGACTCCTGATATTGGGTGTTATTTTTGTGTGTTAGCTTTGAGGCAGTTACGAGGCTGGGGATTAAATACTTTCAAACACACACTCATTTCAGGATCTGAGGCCTGGGGCTAAGGCTGAGATGAAATACAGTTTTTTTAGCTTGGCATAAAGTCTGGCTGTGATTGTCTAAGGGAACAAAGGTAGAGACTGAACAAAGATGCAGTATTAAAACTTGTGGCCAAAGAATGATAAGCTTTTAATGTCTGTTGTAGTCTGTCCACTTGCTGTGCCAGCTTTGGCAGAAAACAGCTTGCTTGTTTTTCAGTTTACAGGCTATCTATAGAAAATTACCTGGAAATTATTTTGCTAAAGGATTAGACTGGCCTTTTGCTTTTGAATACAAATTGGCCAAAAAGAGATTTTGAGAAGAAGTTGTGTGTTCATGTTTTGTTGATCAGAAAAATCTTTTTTATATGCTAAGCTGAGAATCTTCCCAATAAAACTGATTTTCTTAACTGAAAATCAGTTGAGGAATGATAGTTTCAGTGCACAGTTAGTCTGTATGCTGATGAATCTGTGATCTTTTCCAGAACACTGTTGTAAGATGCCAGTATATTCATAGGCTTCTTTGAAAGTGTTATATAAAGGCTGATGTTTATTTTTGTAATGTGATTGAGATTAAAGAAATTGAAGGGTGGCCTGTTTATGCATCTATTTGTGATTCTTTAGGAGACCTGGACTTTCATGTGGACAGAAATGTGAACTAATGTGCTTGGTTTTCCCTCCTGTTGTTTCTGTAAAGCATTGAGAAAGGTACAATGGTTGTCAAAGCTTTTTGTATTGATAAGCAATAGAAAGTCAAAAGTAAATGGCTGAAAGTAACTGAAAGTATTGAGTTTTAGCTGATAGAGACAGCTTTTACTTCTGTGTTAGCTAGAAGTGTTGGCTATATCTTGCAATACTGTGAAAATTGTGTCAATTAATGCAGGTGGATAGGATGATATAAAATATACATCAAGGATCCTTCATTGACATAGTCATTTCTACTTGAATTGGAATTCAGGAAAATAGAAGTCAGGATATGTATTGATACAACATTTTGGTCTAATGACTAGAGCAAAACATGCTAGTTATCAAAAAAATTGCACACTGAAAAATCAGTGTGATAAAAGTAAATGACCTTTATCATAATGCACACAAATATAATTTATATGTAAACAATAATTATTTGTCTTATCTCTATACATAATTTTATTTTTTACATACAAGTAAAGTACATTCCTGCTTACTATCTGTTTGGCTGAGTTTCACTTTAGCTGCTGTTCAGGTTAGTATAGCAGACAGGTAGAATAGGAAAAAAATGCTTTTAAGATGAGTTCATATGTATTCTTTCACTGAATAATTCCAGTCTGGTTTATTACTAGATTATTCCATCTGTAATTATATTACTGCTGTATGGCTGCAAGCAGAGATGGCTAATATTGGTACTCCTTTTTCAGAAATAACAGCCCTCCAAGTAGTACATCAGCATCAAACAGGCTTAACATCAGTGACCCAGGAAATCCATAAAGTGTCTCTTAAACTATTTTAAAGGTAGTTACTAGAGAAATGGAATTAATTAAAAAACATAGGTTGAAGGCAAGAATGCATGGCCAGGAACTTCAGGGTGTCAACAGAAGGTAAATTTTTCCTTCCCTATTCTTTCTTCCAGATCTGCTCAAGGGAGAGGGGATGTAAAGCAGCAAGTCCAGTCAGCTGAGATTTGCACAGGCTTGGTTCTGTTACAGTAAAAAAAAGGAAAGAAAAAAAAAAGGTGATAAACTATGTGAAAAACAGGTGTAGAGTCACAACCTGTAGATCCTCTGTGTTTTAGGAAGTGTGGAGCTGGAGTGCTCTCTGAAGAGCTTGTGTGACATCTTCAGTCTGAGGATAAACTAACGCAGTAGTTGTGTTAGTTATGAAGGCTGGGGAAAGGAGAGCTTTAAGAAACTTCAGCATTGTTTTGTTTTCACGTAAAATTTGATCATTTGGAAATGTCAATATGTGGCAGTGTGACCATATGTTATGCTTTGAAGTTTTGGTGTTGATGTATCGAGCTTTTCACATATTTTGTCCCCAGTGTATACCCAGCAAAGGAAAACATGGACTTAAGTGCTGAATTTCCACTTGCATTGGTTTTTTTGTTTGTCTCTATGTTTCCTGAGTAGAAATGATCAACTTCCATATGGAATTATTGGCAGATAATGCTGATAGCTATACCCCTCTGCATTTTGTCTCTGTATTGTATATAGGATATATAAATATCTTTTACTTGCTATATGTGTTAATATTGTTAATTCCATACCTCTGATATTTGGATGGCAACTGAAGTTACAAGCCTGTCTATGAATCAGTGAGGTATCAGTTCTTTAAGGGAACACACTGAAGGTCCAGAAGCATTCCAGTAAGGTCTGGTAGGATTTTCTAGGTTTGTCTGTCAGGAATTTTATTGCATGCTGCTTGTTTCCTATACTTCTTCCCCTTCCTTTTAATATCCACAGGAAGCTTGAGGAACTTTTGTTTTTAAGAGCTTGACAGCATAGTGGATTTGAGTAGGGCTTTACATTTGGAAATGGTATTGCCCTTAACAATTTTTTCAAACACTGTTTTGTTGGGTTTCTGTTGCAGTTTGGTTCCAGCATAATGACAGAGGTGGGAAGCTTTCCCATGGAGGCTTGAGGCAGCAGCTGGTGCTTTAGGCAGTGCTGCTGAACCCTGTGTATGTATGGTTTTGTATGTAAAGCAATGCAGTAAATGTGCCTTTGCTGGTGTCTTCCTGGTTTTTGGCCTGACTCAGAGCTGAGCTGATGTTTGCAGTAGTTACAAAAAAGCACTAAAGCCTAATGTACACAAAGCTGGATGTGTTTCTTCCTCTGCTGTTTTCTATGTGTGAAAATGTTGTAGAATTCAGTTTGATGACTATTTTAGGGCTGTTTCCCAGCAATTCTTCATTAGAAAAACTAGGCATGATCAAAGATGCTTGAAGTGTTTTGTGCTTTTTCTTTGCTTGAGCTGAGAAGATCCCTTGTCCAGTTAAGAGCTAGAAAAGAAATGCTTTATACCAAATTATTAACGTGTTGACTGGTAGTGTTTCAGAATCTTCCTTATTGAGTACTTGTAGTACAATTTTGCAGAAGAGGCTTTTTTTTTGTTAGTATAATGGTAGCTGGGAGGAACTTGTCATTTCTCTTCCCAGCGTACAAAGAATCCAGAGGACATTTCCTATCAGGTGATAAATTGAAATTAGGCCATGCTTGGGTCAGAGATTCGTGTGTGCTCTATCAATTACAGAAGAGCTCGAGCTGCTCTAGTAGTACTTAACAGCCTTCTGGATTCTTGCAGTTTTAAAAAACACTGTAATTGGAAAGTTTTCATTTACTTTAACAATATACTGAAGCCTTTTTAAATAAATAATCGAACTCAAACTTTACACACGTTTTGGGTACAACATTTTTATTTCATTCCAAGTTTAAAATTTTGTTTAGGGAAGCACTATGGGTAAAATATTTTAGCAGATTGTCAGTGGAAGAACATACACTGATACTTTTCCCCCAAAAGTAGTGTGATGCACTTAAAAGAAGTTGGTAAATGTTCAGCGGAAGAAGAAGAAGAAGAAGATCAAGGAGCTTTCTAAATCACATAATACCTTCTTTATCTGTGAATGACACAGACTATTACAGGAGCTTTTCTTGTTTCCAGGTTCAGTTTTGTTGTGTCAAAACTCTGCTTTGAACTCAGTGTACATGTTGTCTTAGCTCTTTGCACTCCAAGTGTGAACTAGAAGATTGACTCAGGAACACTAAAATAAAGGCCAAGCCATGTGAAACTATGATTTTACGGTGTATGCAGTTACTATAAATTCAAGAAAAATTGGCAAATCATATGAATAGGCATAAAATTTAGTGCTTGACCAGTTGGCCAGTCAGATAATTGGAAGTTTGTAAGATACTACATCACAAAAATGGTAGATATTTTCAGATATGTGAGTTCTTTGTTTCTCAGTTATTGTTTACTGTACTTCTCTTGCACTTCTTTTAACCCAGTCAATTAAACTGTTCTCTCATCTGTTTTGTTTTCTTCTTCAACAGCTTCGATTTTTTTTTCCTTTCATTTTGAACTGTTGGATTTTAAGAGGAAAGTTGAAGACTGGTGTCAGTAATAGTAAAATATGAGTCCTGGTTTCTGAGCAAGTAGATTCCTCTGGTCTGTGTGGTGCACAGACCTCATTCTGATCTCGGGTGTGCCACACATCCAGTATCTCTGAGGTGCACTTTGGTGCTGAGTGTGGGGGTGAGGGTAAACCCTGCCCCAGTCATCTGCTGAAGGTGCCTGGCAGAATCAAATTTGTATTCCCACTTCAAGTTCTGCAGCTCTGAGCTTTGCATATCAATTTAAGCAAAATGAAATTAATCTTGTTTCTCTGCCAGGTCGGGAAGTGGGATGAGTGAAGAGGTGCACATTTGGTTTTTCTGCAGGTGTTGTAGAGAAGCAAAGGCCGTGGGCTGCTGTGGTTTATTGCAGAAGAGAGGTGGATAATGTGCTGGTGGTTCTTGAATAAGTGTGATATGAAAGAGAGGAGTTTATTTTGTGTGCTATTCCCAGCAGCTGCTAAGTAGTGGTGGTGCTGACCTGTCTTTTTAGTGCATCACATCAAGGGGCTTGTTGCCTGACACCATCCAATACTGAGGAGAGAACTGGGCTTGATTAACCCGGGGCTCTAAAGAGTTCAGTGGTTCTTGCATAGTGCAGTGTGCTGGAACCAGTAATAAAGGAGCTGAAACACTGGGAATCTGTCCCAGATTAGTTTCTGATGGCTATGATTTGTTTTCCACCTGTAATTCTTTAATTTTGTGAAACATTTTGTAAGCAGCAGGGAATTTCTTCCACGGTCTGGAGATGGAGAGAAGTATGTTTTGTTTCGAGTTGGAAGATGTGTTGAATGAGTTTATTACAGTGTAAATCTTATCTGATGTTGTATGTATCCAAGTCCTTGGAGATACTGTATTAGTAAGCATTTTGTTCCACCATCTGTGGAATGAAAGAATCTTGTTTTTCTGTAGATGTAAATCCTTTTTGCCCCATAGTATCTCTTCCCTTCCTTCCCTCTCTGCATTAATCCCATCTTTCTCACATAACACCATAATTCTGGGAATTTTTTTCAGAGCTGTGTGGGTATTGATTGCCCAGCAGGTTGCTGCCAAAATACATAGAGCAGCTTGCTTTTCCCTTGGAGGGCAGTCACTTGGATTTGTTTTTATTGTGTAGTTACTAATTTTCCTGACAGATATATATATATATATTAAAATATGAGCGTAAAGAATAGTAAATGAACGATATAATCCCATAATTTTAATTTCTATAGGAGATTAGATTAAAGATACAACACTTGAAAAGTGGCAGCATCTGAACACTAAATCAGTATGTAAGTCCTCTTGTTCATGTTCCTGAGGCTCTGAATACTGAGCTTTCTTTGTAGGCTGGAGGAGACAAAAAAGCTACATGGTTAAAATATACCCAGGCAATCATGCCAATGTAATTTTTTATTCCCTATCTGCACTGTAATGCAGATAAATGAACATTTAATACAAATTGAGATAATGTAAGAGGAATGTTCCCTCTTTGTGATTTTTTTTTTCATTTATCCCGCAGTCTTTGAAATTGCACATTCTCCTGTGATACTGTAGAAATACATGCTATGGCTTGGAAATAGCTTGTTTCTGAGGCTTATGTTTGGTAGAAAAAGGCACAAGTATTTTTTATTTACACTCTTTTTGGCCTTTATGCTTTGGTATACAGCTGCTGTTTCTGTTGGCCCAGCCACACTGACAGTCCAGCAGAGCATATTGGTTGTCACTGTGTTGCAAAGGTACATTGTAAATGCTGTGTTGGTTAATTCAAAATGAGTATTTTAATGGTCCCTTATTTGGTGAACTTGTAAGTACATGCAAAGCCTACTTCTTAGGTTATATTATTAACAGATTACTTTAAATAGCATATATATTGAAACAGCCTCTTAGCTGAAACACCAAATTGCATTGATTGTAGTAATTTCATACTGTGTTTTTGTATAAATGATGAAGGCTGCATAGAACCCCAGCATATTTCATGGGTTTCACAGTTCTTTCTTGATTCTTTTATAAATGTAACTTTAAAAGGTTGTTACTTAAGCATCAGTCCACCTGTGTGCTTTTCTGCTTTCAAGTAATTCTATTGGTATACTGGCTTAATAGCTTCTATATTGTATTTACCTTGGTTTCACTTAACAAGTCACTTGTAAAAGGCATTTTAACTCATCTCTGGAATTTGCTCATAGATTTTCTTTTTGAATACTCATGTAGAATGAATGTGGGGTTTATTATGATGCCAATTAGAAATTGTTCCTTGAGACTCACGGGCAGTAGATAGAAGTATATGTAGTGGTTTTGTTCCCTTATTAATTTCTTCTAATACCCCTTGTGGCTATATTTTTTTTTTCATTAAGCTTCATTTCTGTACAGATGGCTTTTAAGAGTAATTGTACCTTCTAATTTGAGGAAACACGCAATAGTGCCTCCTATGTAGTTGACAAAACTTGTCTTGACTAGAGGTTTCAAATACTGAGATGCTTGAGGGAAGTGGTCCTGGATGCTGAATACTCACTGTATGTGTCACAAATTGCATTTCAGGCTACAGGGCTGGGGGTTTAAATGAATTTGTGAAGGAGCTTAATGACGGTCAGTAATGATGAGGAGGGGTAGGAGGCAGGTTGACAGTTAGGACAGTGTTTTAGGATATGGCTGTTATTGTAGGCATGTGGTTTTCCTGCTTTTTTTGATGGCTAACCCTCTAAAGACTTCAATTTCTGTCTGCAAAGTGGATGGACCAGCATTGCTGTTGGGTTTGCTCCCACTGTTCTTAATGTCATGGGGTTAATAAGGTTGTTTACAAGTATGTTTATGACAGTAATGAACAGTAGTGTTGGAACATGAGGTTTCTTATGGTTTTGGGGGTTTTTTGTCAGAAAAAGAAGAAAGTTTGGGTAGGGAGAAAACAAACGGATGCAGGAAGAAGTGAATGGAGAAGGAATGTGAGAGGGGAAAAGGAGCCCTCCAGATGAAGAAAACAGGAGTATGCTACAGGCCAAGAAAGAGGGGTGAGAGGTGGGGATTCATGGCTGAGCTGAATCAACCACCCTGTCAGTGGACAGAAGTGGCAGAGGTTTCTCAGTTTTGATCTGAGAAATGTTGCATCTGAGTTTAGAAGAATTTGGAGTTCCTACAGCTCTGTAAGATTTCTGATAACTGTATTAACACTCATAACTCATTAATCAGGAAGGCTTTCAAATGTTTTTGGGTTTTGTCTTCCTGTGCCTGCTAACAGAGATACAGAATTACTGGCACTTAGTATTAGAATTAAAACTTCATGGAGCCCAGCATAAATTTCAGGTAGGTGTTCTGATTGCCTCAGTGGCACAGTATATCAGTGAAAAGAAAAAGCTTTACAGTGCACCTAAATGCAAGTTACTGCCTGTTTCTGGTGGTTAGTGCTCGGTCCCTTCAGCACTGTTACAAGCATGTTAATGGCCCTGAGCACAGATGAGGTGCATGCTCAGAAATAGCAGTTTCAGTACGCACTGTTGCCATGGATTATTGAGTTGTATCGAATGAGTTACTAGTCACAGATGACTTAAGACATAATGCACTGTGAGCATCAGCAGTGATGCTAGTTAGATCATGATCACAAACGTGGGAGGGAACTTTGCTACACTTGACAACAGTGTTTTATAATGTGTTTGGTGTGATATGAATATGAAGGTCTACACGAAATGGGAATTAAGTTACCTCCTTAGAGATAATTTCAGGGAGAAGAGAATATGAGATTAAAGTCCATGTTTATTTCAGGGATGTATGGTAATCCAGCTTTACATAACATAGGATTTGAGAAATAGTAACCGTTTGGTGTCTATAATTATATTTCTTCACAAGGTATGTCAGAATTTACAATGCTGTTGTGTGACACAGTTATCAGACAAGCAGAGATGACCACAGGAGTGCTGGAAACAAAGCCTGTTGATAAAAGTGCTGTTAGTAGGTTCCTGACTGCTTTCCAGTGGTCTTTCAGAGTTTTTGCCTGTTCGGATGGTCCATTCTCTAAAGAGCAGCTGAATGTATAAATTGTGGTGCTTCCAGCAGCTTCTCTCCCCCGTGGGTACAACTCGGAATTGATGGGCTGGTAAATGGTAGCAGAGCAGTTTTCACTTCTTGCCCATTGTCCTTTTGGTCTGTCCCATTCTGGTTGTGTGGCACTTCTGGCTTTTATTATCAGCTTTTGCTCACTGGCACTTGCAAGTGTCAGTCCCACATGAGCTTTATAAAAAAGGCCAGTTCCTTAGGAGTTGTAGGCTTTTAATTAGAGATTCTAGAGGATCTCAGTCAGTTCTTCCCTTATTGACCAAATCTAAGAAAGATCTGAAACAATGTTGAGTCTATTTGGGTTTCATTCTTGTTTCCACCCTACATTGGAAAGAAGAAAAATTCATAAAGTATTAGAAGACAGGATTAATCCACTTTGGGATAGAGTGTGCAGCTTTAAATAATTTTATTCTTCAAATGTGTTAAACATCAGAGTCAAAACCTTCTTAAATACTGAAACATAAAAATCATCCCATAAACCTACTTGTTCTATATGTTTACTTTAGTTTGTGTTTGAATAAAGATAAATAACAGCTTCAGATCAGTATGTTAAATGGATTAATTTTTAAAAATAACTATGTTGTTGCTTTGATGACATTACTTGGAACTAATGCACAAATTAAGAAACATGATTTCATATTAAATTCATGTTTAATGCACTGTGCATTAGCTTTTTGTGGTTTACAGTATTTCAAATTTGGAAGTTGCATGAAACAGTGTGTTACAAAACATTAGATACATAAACCACCACATTTTGCTCTGTGAGCATATGAGTAAGCTCAGGAGAGGATTTTTCTCCTTTTTTTTTCTTTTTTTTTTTTTTTCCATCTGTATTCCTCTGGAAAAACTTGCGTGGAAGGCAGCACTGTGGTGTAAACCTATCTATTTGTTCTTCCCCAGAGCAGGGATGGATCCTTTTCCAGGCATCAGAGGCAGTTACATAAGCAGGAGCTGATTCCTGTCTCCAGGTGCTGAGGCCTCTGCAGTGGGCTGAGGCTGCTTGGCAAGGCTGGGGTTTGTGTCAGGAAAACAAATCAATTGCTTTCTCCTTGAAATAGTAAAAAAGGGTAGGAAATGGAATTTTATTTCTACTGTAAATGGTTATAAAGCAGGTGTCCTTTTCAGTTGAGCTGCTTTTATTTTCTGGAGCACAAAGGTTGATAATGCTGCTGTAGTTGTTCTTGTCTCCCTGTTACTTTTGACTGTGATACTTCCTATAATGCTGCTTTGAAGTTGCTGCTCTTTTGACTGCCTTACTACTGCTCAGGCATGTGTGAATGTCTCCTTATGGAAACTTGGCTGGAGACAAAAGTGGAAATAATGGCTTTAAAATGGCATGGGGGAGAGTCAAGGGAAAAGATGCAAATATTGGTGAAATAATTAGAGAGACTGTTCTGCTTTAATCATTGTCCACCTCTCTTCAGTTGATTGGAAAAAAAGACAACCCAATGCAACATTGCAATAGTTTATCTTTTGTCAGCATTCACGGGTGGTGAGCTGGTACAAAGTGTTGTATTACACAGAAATAGCCTGCCATGCCCCAGCCTGCTCCTGGGTGCATTTACACTGAGTAGTAGGAACATCAGCAAATTATGGAAAGTAAAGCTGAAGGATGCTTGGTCATCTTGAGCTTTTGGTGCAGGGAAAGGATTAGTAGTGACTGTATCTTCTTGGTATTTGTTACATTTCATTTTTGCTGCTGTATTTAGTATTTTTTACTAAATGGATTTATGGTGAGTTTTAATTGGATTTTTATAATCTGAACTGTGGTATAGACCATGTATTTTTAAAAAGATCTGTGTCATTTGCTGAGTTTTCTTTAATAACTTAGAATTCTGAAAACAATTTTTTTTTCTGATTGCACTGAATGACTACTACATTAATTTATTAATAGAACGCTTAATTTTGGAATGCTTAATTTGGGGCCTAATCTGAAGTCCTTGCCATTGCAGACATTTTCAGGTGTGTGGTAGATACTGCTACTGCTGTGTCACAAATGCTTTGTAACACCTGCCTTTCCCTTCATTTGGCACCTGCTAGGTAGAAAGAACTCCACGTTTGGGGACAGAATTGTTGGGCATGTGGTAACCCACCACTATTCCAAGCATTGCGTTACTTGAGTGAAGAACCCCCTTTTCCATTTGTGGAGGTTTAGCTTCCAGACTAATTGATCAGATAAAATAATTAATTTTCCATTACTGCTGTGTGTCCTGAAACTTTCCACCTGTCTCCCTCCTTGTTCATGTACACTGATTTCCTGTTAATACAACCCCCTGCTATGGTGTTCCTTGCTGTAGTTGGTATTTTCTTGCAGAGTTGGGGCCTGAACACATCCCCTGTCTGTAGTCCCTGAATCTCCCATCTGATGCTTCCAGAGTGTAGACAAGGTAGGAAGTGAAGATACCAGTGTCGAAATCTGGATTTGCATGTAAGATAATGCCTAGTTCAACTAAGCTAGCAATAATAAAGTGCCTTAAAATGGCTGCAAATGTCTCCCTGCCTACTCAAAGACATCTCCTCACTGGTAGCACATTATAGAGGATCTGTAGTGTAGTTAAGAGTTGGATCTTTGCCAGTAGATGGAAGCATTTTTTAGCATCTCCTCATGCTTTGAGCATTTTTTGCATTTTTTTACCATAGTATCAAAATTGCTTCTTTTTCAGTCTCTTTCCATTTATTATAAGCTATTCCAGTTTCTGCTAGTTCAGATTACTTTCATTTAATGTTGTAAACATTTTTTACATTCTTTTTTGTGGAAGATATTTCTAATTATGTATTTTTGGAGTTCTTTCCTTCTATTCTTCATCCTTTCTTTATTCTGAGCATGTCTCTGCTTGTCAAATTTCTCTTCAATTTCTGTTTTGCTTTTGCAGTAATTGGTAGTCGCCTTCTTGGAGCTCCTGAGGGAAATCAGACATGTAGGGTACAACCAAAGCAGCACCTGAGTGACACCACTGTAGGGCAGGAGACAGAGGGGTTCAGCCCATCACCAGCAGAAGAGATAAGGAACTGAAATGCTCCAAGTAGCAAACTGGGACAGCAGGGGCACTGGGCCTCCTGCATTTGCAGTGATCTTAGGTCTCAGTGGGCCCATAATTTTTTACAAGTGTGATGGAACCCTTTTTTTAGTAATGTCTGTGATTCAGAGAAAACCTGATAATCACTAGGTTATATGTTGTTGTGAGTATTCTTGGCTCTCATTTGTAGTTATTCCTTTTGTCCTCAATTTTCATTTAAATATACTTCTCTTACATTAAATTCTTACTGAAAAAAGAAGTTGGCTCTGTTGCCAACTTGTTCTTTTTTTTCCCATGAAATCCAAATGTTACAATTTACTTTTCCTTTTTTTTTTTTTTAACTTTCTTTTTGTTTAAATATACTACATTCATATCTGTAAGCATGCTTTGATTTTTGCATTGATCTTTGTAAGGGGAAATAGGTGCTGAGAGTAAATGTTGAACTGTAAACAAAAAGCTCCAGGACCTCCAGGTAATACCTCTTCAAAGCTTACTTTGGAGACTGGCAGCCATTGATTGGATCTTCTCTGTTGAGTGGTTACGCACAAAAAAGTCATTACCTGGGAAGAATGGAACAAGGAAAGAGGAGCAGAGTAAAAACAATGAATAATAAAGCTGTGCCCTGAATATTGCTTGCCTAGAAGGTTTGCAGGCTTAGAGCAGGGGTGTCAGCAGAGCTCGTTTCAGCTGTGGGTTGCTAGGGCTGATCCGTTTCTGATCAGGGAAGGTTGAACTCTGTGGTTAATGTATGACTGGTTCATGTGGTGTTCATCATGCAGCTGACAGGCCTTGCCATAAATCACAGACAGAATTGTCATTAATTGATCTGTCTTTTCAAAGGGGTCATGAAAACTGAATCATTTTCCTGTACTACTGACTGGGAGGGGACATGGTGGTGGTACAGAAAACCTTCCCCACTGCCACGTGTACTTCACATCCCTTTGAAAAAACTCATTCTGAAGCCTTTCAGTGGAACTAAATTTCCTCCACTTCTGTTTTTGCATGCATGTGATGCCTGTCTGAAGAATGTTGTAATAAGATAACATCTACTATTTCCCAGATAACCAAAATTCGTTTTCATTTATAGAGGCGGAAATACACATAGCATCAGAAATTTTACTTGTATACAGGAAGAGTTCTGCTGGCATCCAAAGCTGTGGGATGTCTCTGATTCTGAGTTTGGAAACAGTACTACTCAGAGTGCTGCTGTTCAGCTCATTAGTTTCCTGGAATTATTACTGTAGCTTATTTCTGAGAAGAATAATAAACAACCCTGGGAAAAATTTAGTGTAACACTGAATATTGCTTTCATGCATGGAGAATTGATTTTTTTTTTTTTTTAGCACTGTTGATTTGGTGGAGCTTTAAGATTTTTTTTCTAACATATGTTGCAGCTTTGTCAGAGTACTAATAAATAGTTCAACTACCAAACAGGTCAAAATGTCAATGCTAGCAAACCTTAAAAAATGAATTTAACGTATCTCATTCCTTTTCTTGTTGCACTGTTTGTCATAAACTGGTTTCTGTTTTCTCTGCCCATGGCTGTGTTGGGTTTTTGAGCTATGTTGGCTGTTAAGATGTGGCCTGAGAAAATGAGCACCTGACCTATAGAAATGCTGTGGATTGAAGAACAAAAATTTCTTTAGATGACTTTTTTTTCCCCTCTTGGGTCCTCCGTACTATTGAAGGTTGGTGCTATTGTGGGTCTTCTGAGAAGAAGCCTTTAGGAAATGAAGGGAGCCTGAGATTGTAGGGAGAATAATTTGAAGACAAAACCACTTGTTTAGCTGTAACAAAATCAGTGGGAAGGTGATGAATGCAGTTTACTGAATTCAGAGGGCTGTAAATTTTTGTTGACTATCAAAGCTACTAGCTCTTTATTTTTGGAAGATCTATTGTAGTATAATATAATTGATTTCAGAGGCTAGTTTTATAAATTGTTACAGTCAAGGTCATCAGGAATACAAGGACAGTTGGAGTTGCTGCGTTACACTGAGGGTTTACAGTTAAATGAAGAATAATAACAAGTAGGTAGCACTGTGGTTTTTATTAGCAACCTTTTTCACCAGACTTTTGGAGAGCAATAGTGGCACAGTGCACGCACATCCCTGAATTCAAAGCTGCAGGTGTAATCCAAATCATCTGAAGCTTGCAGCATTTGCCAAATATGCCTGTGCTAGCTGCAGTCACGTGTTGAAAAGGACATGGTTTGTGGCAGAATTACCTGTCGTAAAATACATGTTTGTATTTTCTAGGATCAAGTAGAACACCCTGATTCAGCAGAACTGGCTGGTTGTGCTGCAGTCATCATGAGAAGGCACAGGGTCATTCGTTTCTTAACATATGTGTAAGAAAAAGGTAAGAGGCAAGCTCTGCTTTAGAATATTGTGATTTGGAGTTCTGCACCTGAAATGTTTTTTATGTATTCTTACAGATATATATTTATATACGTACATCTTTGTGTATGGATGGATCTCTTATAAAGACGATGATGGAGTATTTTTAGCAATTTGTTGTTTTGTTTTTTACTAAGAGTAATTACCCCATTTTAGAGCAAATATTGTGTCTTATTTTGTTTGGGAGAGGGGGAAGGCGGGCAAAGTCTTTCTTCCTCAATCTGTGCTGTAGCCAGATCTCATCAGTTCTAAATAAAGCTATTGCTCAACTCAGAACAAAGTGTTCATTACAGCAGAGGTGCCTGACTCGCAGGGACAGGTAACACAGATCACCGAAGGGAGCTGGAACACGATGTGCACTTGGCCATTGTTTGTTGGGGTTGAAGGAAGTCTTCAGGAGCCCTGAATCTAATAAATCTGTCTGTCCAGTCCATCTGTACTTCCGTGCTGTCGTGCTATGGGAAAATGACATTTTCTGGATGTGTGATTTTTATCAGGATGAATAAGCAATGTTTGGTTTCAGTTTGATCATGCCCTTTGTGACTGCCATCCTAGGAGCTTTCCATGGGTATTTTTATGAGGACTATAATAAACTATATGAGCATTTTGTGTAGTAAGGGATTACTGAAACGTGTAGGTTCACAGTATGATATTGAAAGAGTTGTCTCCACAGGACAGCATGACCGAAAGTCCTGAGATCCTCTTCTGGTTCTTTACATATTCTCTGATTTTTAGGTCTTTGCTGTGAGGCCAGTAGTTGAATGTCAGCATTATTTCCTTTCAGTGCATTTTTTTATTAAAGTGTTTTAAAGTGATTATGAGCTGATCATCCACTGTTAAAAGACAATTAGAAAGACTAAAGGCTGTCAGTTCCCGTGGTAAAAACATCTCAAGGATAACTTAGGATGTGCAGTGCAGAAGATAATGGGTTACATAATCCCTTATCATAGACCCCAACACAAATACGAGTCTGGCTGCTTTGCAGGTGTAACACAAGGCCAGTCTCTTGTACAGTTCATTTCCCAGGAGCAAACTGGCTTGTGGGATAGCTGAGCTCTCTTGAGAGGCAGTCTCCAACGCTGAACCTGTTCGGAATAACACCTAATTTTAAGCAAGGCTCTTTTGTCCTTTACTTGTCTCCTTCTCTCCCCCACTGTGCAGCTGAAGTCTGTGTTGTGTTTGAATGCTATGATGACAAGAGCAGTAATTCTGGCTAGGTAGGACACGCACATTTCTGGTATATGCACCTTTAAATTTAGACATCAAGGGAGAGTAAAGCATGTAAGCTTCATGGAATGTAAGTTCCTAAGTTTCTGAAATGAAGATGATGATAAGCCCATGCTGTTGTTATGAAGAAATTGAGAAGTAAAACACACTTCCTGAATTATGTATGATGTGTGATCCAACAGGAGCTTGAAAATAATCTGATTTGACAGACTGCATGTTTTAATTAGCTCTTTGCCCTGAAAGACAGAAGATGACTCTGCAATGGGTAACTGGTGATCTTGAGTTCTGGACTTACATACCAATGGATAGTAACCATTGTATTAATCTTTTTTGTATACAGAGTTAAATAAAACATAAAATTTTACTATTTTTTTCCATAATTAGTCTTTTCTGCCAAGTCTTTGCATGAAGGACTGTATTTTTGAAAAAAACATCTCCTGTTTTTTACTCATTGCTGGTTTGTGCTTCCTTTTCCTTGCACTGGTGCAAGATCCTCTCCTTCGTATTGTTCATCCCAATACATAGTAATTTAGGATCTCCTTTTTGGTAGCATACAGCTAAAATTACTACCGAAATTTCTTTCTGAATTTCTCCTGTTTTATTCTCCTTTTTCCAGAGCCTAAGTGTTGTGTCTTTGCTCATCAGCTTCTCTCCATGCCATGACTCAGGATATTTGAGCAATACTAGAGAGTTTCTCAACTATTAAGGATCCTTGAAAAAATGTCATGCCAGCCTTTGTCCTAAGAGGAACTTTGGGATTAGAGTACTTCTAAAAGTCTTCCGAACTTTTATAGTGGTACATGTGAGATGCAGTCAAAAGTTTCAGAAGACCTGTAAAGGAATATGTTTTTTATTTAGCTTGGGCATTTAATAAAAATATTCAAAATAAAACTAAATTCTAAACCACAGGGAAAACAGCTCCTCAATTATTATGGCATGCTGTGTTAGAGCATTTTGTTGTCTATTTTGATCTTGAGTTGCTGGCTATGGTGAGTTGAAGCATTAAATCTTCAACTGGCAAATATGTGAGTTGCTGACAATCAGGAAGCCTTGCTGATATCTGTTAGGAACATGAGTACTCATCCTCCTTTACTGTCAGACAGAGGAGAGGACATTAAGGACTTCTGTAGGTTTGGCAGTGTGTTTTACCCTTGGCAGAAATTTGCAGAAAAGCCTGGGGGATTGTTGCATTCTTTTATATAATAATAATTTTATATATTAGACCTAAAGATTTGCAGCTGACCTTTTCTGAGAAATACCTACTGCAACAGACAATGAGATCTCATTTAGAGTGGCTGTCAGCTTAGTGACTGTGAGCTTAAAAATAAAAGGTTCTCCATATATCCTGGTACATCAGTGAGTGAAATAACAATAGTGATATAAAAGGTCTTTTCTCTCTTCAGTTGGAACTCATGAGCACAAAAATTTGTTATGACATTTTTCAGTCTTGCAGTGCCTCACTGACAAATACTCTTTGCATCATTGACTTTAGTAGCAGGACTTTGCCTAGGAATAATTATACATGTCTTAATCAATTGTTTGCTAGGAGCAATGTTATCATTATTATGTAAATTAAATACATTATAAATGGATGTGCAGTCACCTGGTATTTTGTACAAAA